>NW_003852549.1:1526237-1553553 GCF_000181295.1 Otolemur garnettii
TGTGACTTCTCCCTGTGCCCTGTGCATGCAGATGCATAGCAGAACCCCTCTTCAAGGCTAATTACCTATAACAGAAAGCTCTCATTCAACACTCTCTAAGAATACAAAGACTGGGGTTTATGGATGAAGTTACACAGCCATATTGGATGGACAAGAAGAACCTATTTCACCTACCCTTCCACCTTGACCCATGGACTCTTCTTAGCTCTTTACATCAAACAGAGCTAGTCTCCACAGATCTTGCTGGCTTCATTGCTTCTCTCTGACACTCTCATATACCCTCATGAAACTACATATGTGTATATTTTCTCTTTGTTTTGCAAATCAATCCAGCCCTCTTCTAATTTCCAAATTTGAATAGCCAATCTACACCTATCAAGTTTATTTAATGTATCAGAAAGCATAGTTAGCTTTAAAAAAAAAAGTTAGGGTATAAATAGTAAAATTCTATTTGACTGATGTCCTCATCTGGGATCCTCACTCAACAATAGCTGCAGCATTTCTGAACCAATTACAGTACCCCTCTTAAAACAATATTTATGGATTTTTTGTAAGTCTAGTGTTTTCTTTATGTTTTTTTCCCCTGAAAAAGTAATAAAGGCCTACAGACTATAGAATAAGAAAGTCACAAAAACCTCACCAAAAGCACAATTTCTGGAGCCAGACTAGTTAAAAGCCTGGTGACCTCACTCACCAGCTCCATGAGCTTGAGGAAGTTTCTTAATAACCTGGGTCACATTTTTAACTTCTGGCTTGCAAAATAAGACTAAAAGTTCCTATGTTGTATTGTTATTACATGAATTATTTGTGTTAATATTTATGAAGAGCTTAGACAATATTAGATACATAAGTGCTTACTGTTCTCTGATCTGTGTCTGACAAACATTTTTAAATAAAAGACGACTTTGAAAAAAACTTAAGTGTATTGTGTAGCTGGCCCAGGCTGGATTAGAACCCGCCAGCCTTGGTGTATGTAGCTAGAGCCATAACCACTGTGCTATGGGCACTTGAAAGCTATAACCTAATTATAGCCAAAGAATATGGGAAGGGGGGAGGGGGAGAGGAGGAGAGGGCGATTAGAGGGATCACCTCTATGGTTTATCTTACAAGGGTACAAGTGAATCTTTCGAAAAGTAGAATATAAACGTCTTGACACAATAACTAAGAAAATGACATAAAGGCTATGTTAACCAGTTTGATGAAAGTATTTCAAATTGTATATGAAAACACCACACTGTACCCCATGGTTGAATTAATGTACACAGCTATCATTTAATAAAAAAAGAAAAAAATTACATTAATTAATATATGAATTACAAAAAAAAGAGAAAAAGAAAAACTTAAGTGAAAGTTTGTTGTTAAGATGGCAGGCTCAGCATGGTACCAGATCATTTCTCTGCCACCTCAAATCTATTGAAAACAAACAAACAAAAAGAAAAAACCACTGCTTTACAAAAAACAGAGGAAATAAAAACAAAGATAAATCAAGAAAAATAATTTCTTAAACAAAAATAATCCCTCATCACTTTTTAGAAAAAATGTCATGTTGTTGCTGCTCCTCTGTGGTTGTGGTGGTGTTTGGGGTGGTCTGTATCTTGGAAGAAGACAAAGCCTCTTTGTGTCTCATTGTTTTCTCTTCATCTACTATTGACAAGTAGCTTGGTTGGCTCTAAATCTTATTATTGGGTAATAAACTAAGAAGATACAGCTGAGGAAAGGCACGTAACTGTGTTCATTTCCCACCAGCCTATTTGACTGCTGTCCAGTCTCTAGCCGTATTCACGTTGACTTTCTTCAGTTTTCCACAAACACTAGTCATTTCTCAATTTGGTTTTATAATTTGCATGTAGCCATTCTTTCCCTTGGTTTAGAAATATACAGAATATTCCAGGAAACCTTTGATTAAATCTAGCCTCTTAGATTCTTACCATGTATTCTGTCTTACGGTTATATTCTGCATTGATTAATTGGCTGCCTGTGTATAAAGCCTCAGGGTCAGAATAGGGGTACTTTAATTTTATTCCATATATATATATTTACTACTAAAAAATTAAGGAATCAAAAATGACATAAAATATTTCAACTAAATATTATGTAGATACTTTTATTTTCTGTAACAAACACACACACACTCATATATGTGTATATATGTGAAGAAAAGGATTTGATATTTGTTATAGTCCTAGCCTTGCCAGAAAACTCTCTGTAACCTCAGGCAAATCATAAACCTCTCCAGATAGCTGCCACATCTGTAAAAGCAGCAATCGCAAAGAAAGATGTTTCACTAGATAATTTCCAGTGTCTGTTCAGTCATGAAATTATAACACTCTATTAAAAATTATCTAAAATATTGTCCCAAATTTCCCCATTGTGCTAATTAATGAAAACAGGAATCATACAGCGATTCATTGACTCCTCTAACAATTAAGCATTTATGTGTGTGTGATTATATTTTATGATTTGTTATCAGTTTTACTTGATAGCTAGATCCTGGGTCAGAGACCTGCATCTAATTTATGCTTGTTAACACTGAAGTTTTTTATAGCACTGAATAAATGATAGTGTAACAACACATTTGAAAATATCTGCCTAAGACTTGAGTTATTGCATTAATTTGCATTTTTCTTTCTAAAATTTAGATAAATGTAAGTATTTATGGAAAGAACAAATGTTGCTTGTTGGCTGTAAGATCTGTCTTCAGTGTGCAGTGCCGTGGTGTTTATCCTTCATGTAATCTTTGTGCCGAGCTCCAGTTGGAGCTGTGGTGTAGTCAGAGAGGCAGATCCACCAGCAATGTCTATTCAATTTAATTCTCTATATTTCTTCCTGGTGGTTTGTAAAAGAAAGAGCAAAAAGAGCCCAAAAATCAAGCCAGATTCTAAAACTGTGACAGTTTTCAAAGAATTAGCTATTAATTATAATTCAGGGTTACAACAGTATTTGCTTTTGAATGAAATAAATTTCATGAAAATATAATGCAGGAACCAAAAAAAAATAAATAAATAAAAATCTTACCAGTGGAAGAATTTGGTATATGTTTGGCAAATTTAATAATTGTTGCAGTTTCTAAAATTTTTGTCTAGGAAATATACAGGGAAAATAATCTAGAAGCAGTACTGTAGTTATCTATATAAATAACTAAAAACAAAACCAAAAACCTTAATTTTCAATTGTCTTTCTTCCAAAAGTCTTGACTATGTTCTCTCAGTTAGAATACAAGTTAATGTATTTCCCTTTGTAAGGTGTACAGTGCTTTGAAAGAAAATTAGCTCTTTTAGTCTAACTATATAATAGTGGGTGCAATTCCTGGCTATGCCACCAGCTACTAGCTGCATGACTGTTTAAAGCACTTGGCTGTATCAAGTGACAGCTTCTTCATGCATAATATATGAATAATAATGCTTATTTAGTGGTATTGTTGCATTGATTAATTGGAAGCCTGGGTATAAAGGACCTATGATAGAAACTGGCATATAAAAATGTGTATTCAATGTTCATTCATTACTTCTTTATTTTTTTAACTCCATTCTCCTTTCAGTCTAACCTTTTTATAACAGAATCCTCTTATTTTTATTTTCTGTATTTATGCATTGGTTAAATTTGTCATTTAAAAAATCAGACTATTTAACAGTAGATTAAAGTATTTAAATTAAAAAATAGATGATGAATGACTATTTCAGGTGTTCATACAGGTGGGGGTGCAGAATGGTGGAAATAATAGCTTGCTCAGGTGGTTGAAATATGTGTGTGTGTGAGTGTCTATTTTTTTTTTTTTAAGGTCCATCAAATTTTATCAGAAGACCAGGGTTCTGGAGAATAGTGAAAGTTGCATCTCTAAGACTGTTCTGTTCTTCCATTTCCAAAATTACAGTTTTATACATAAAAGTTCAAACCAAAGACCACACCAACTCCTATTCCAAATAATAATTAGCATAATTCAGGGACCTATTACAACATTCCAATTCAAAGATTAATCTCCTGAATCAGTCCACACAAACTACTCAAGATGGGCATCTTTAGGGTGGAAGCTAAATGTATAAAACAGTAAGAATGAGAGACAGAGGGAGGTCAGGCAGGACCTCAACTGACCAGAACGTCTGTGTCATGTCTGTCCAGCATGACAGACTCCATGTTATTCTCACTACATGTGCTTGCATTCCTCAGTCCTATTAGTACATTTCATAACTAAATAGAATTAATTACTACAACTTATTGCACTTTTTCTGGGATTGAACTTATTTGGACAAGGGATAGGTTTACAGTTATATTGGGAACAATATTCAGCACAGTTAATAAGGGGCACAGTAAATCCAATAACCAAGATGTCTGAGAATGATATATGTCCCATCCCAACAACTGAAGCTTTTAATCCTCATCTCCACACAGTTCTTTAGTTTGTTTGTCCAGCTTGAGTTTGCTGGTTTTCTCATGGGGACAGCGTAGATGCAGGAATGATGTAATCCAGACAACTTAACCATGTAGGGGCCATGAGCAGAACATCCCAGGGGCTAGTCCACTTTTCCTTGAGTTGTTCCTCAGGCCTCTCCCTCTAAGTCTTCAGGGGAACCTGATCACCAGCTTCAATGCATGTACATCTCACAAAGCAGATCAAGGGGTCTCTTTTTCAGCAATTCCCAGTGTGGCATAGTGTAGCTCAGGAGGTGGCATCTGCTAGAGGCCTTGTAAGTTCCTTGGCCTGGGTGAATCTGTTACTGGAATGCAGGATCTGGAAGATATCTCAGAAACTACTCCAGGGTAAAGAAGTAAACAGAGATCTAATCTGGCTTCTTTACACTGACAGAGATGAAGTCAGGGTTGTATCCAGGGTAAAAGAATGAAACCAGTTAGCTGTCATCTACAAATATCCACAAGTTCTGGGTTTTGAGGCTAAGGTTTGCATGATGAGAACATTATTTTTTTTTTTTTTTTTTTAATTTTATTAAGTCAAATACACATAGATCATGGATACATTCATGCATATGTGGGGTACAATGTGCTGATTTTTTTATACAATCTAATGTGATTACATTTAACCAATCAACATAGCTTTCACCTCATTTACTTGATTATTGTGCCAAAACATCTGTGTCCTACATTTCACTGATTTGACTTGTACCCTTGTCATATGTTCCATAGATTTAGCACAGTTCTTAAGATAATCCAGAGTTTAAGAGCCCCTATAGAACTGATAAGAAATTTTGGGCAAGTCAGGTGAATATTCCTGATAATCAGTTGGGTGTGGGGCCACTTGTGAGGCCATGTTGTAGTCACACCACTTACTGGGAAATTCTTATTAAGGTTCCAATTTCTCCTGAGGTATCTATATAGACACAGCAGACTGAGTTTAATACTGCACAGATTCCTTCCAGTGTGCCAACAGGTGATCTCTGTTGGGCCTTATTAAGCCTTTTGCAGTTTTTTTTTTCCCATCAGTCTTATAGACAAAGTTCTAATCACACTTCTTTTGGCATATAGTCTGCAGATTTGGACAAGTATTCTCAGCAAGCTTTCCTAAAATTACTTCTGGAGTAGTCATCCCAAAATATGTCAGAGACCTGTACTTTGGGGTAAATATTTTAACTTTTATTGCAGTGGCTACTTTGTAATTAAAATATTTTGCATATTAAAAGCTAATATGTTATCTCAGGGTTAAGAAACAGGAAGAAAAAACAAATCGTAGGGAAACATGACTACTGTATATAATTCTATATTCTTTGGCCAGTCTCTCAGTCCTGCTAACAGATCAGTTTAGTTAAACAACTATGCCTCCTTGTACCAGATGGCATTGTAGACAAGGCTGGTATCTAATATAGGTGGGCCATAGTTTGTATTTTTGAACCATATTTTTCTCTAATTTCTCATTTTACTAAAAACAAATTACAGCAGAATCAATTTAATTGCCAAAATAAACTGTACTTTCAGTATGCTGGGTCTGATTATTTGCATAAAGTCCAGCAAGAATAAATATTAGTCATCTAGGCTCTTCTTTCTTTTAAAATTGGCTTTGTTGAAACCTTTCATAAGGAATCTTGGGTTAGACTTGAAAGCCTCTCATGATCTCAGGTTTCATCTGTGCCATTAGATACCTGTATGCATTGGGTAAATTCCTCTTTGTTGGGATTTCTGGACCTGTCAGAAAGTGATATTCCTTACTTACTGCAGATCAGGAAATGTTATTGATGAGGCATCTGGCCCATTTTTCCAATGGGTTTTTATTGGCCTTATAAAGTCAATCTTAATTCCTTAATGGATTCTGGACACCTCTGAAAATGTCATTTCAGTCAAAGCTTTGGTAAATTAACCGGTATCTTTTATTGTGTCCTATAGAAGAAAACAAGATTCTTGCTGAACTTATTCAAATAACAGTATAGTCAGAAATTAAGAACATACAAATAGTTTTCAAATTCCAGAGAAATCAAGGAGAGAGAAAAATAAATGTTTCAAATTTTGCTTATAAATACATACATTAGTGAACACTATAAATAGCTCAAAAAATAGAAAAGGGTTTCCTTGACTTATGAAAAACTGAACACAGAAAGAATCAGCAATGTTTTAAACAAAAAGTCATTAAAAAATTAATTTAGTTCCATGCAATTAATTTCTGTTCTGTTTTAGCTTGATAAATAAAGTTCTGGAAGTTTGCTTTTAGTCTAATGGTATATGATCTCCAAAGTTATCAGAAATTTGTATTCAAGAGAACCTGTCAACCTTTCCATTACTTTCCTTGAAGGATAAAACTTGGACTTAGCCAGTCACAAAAAACACTTTCTGAGATGAATCAAAATTATTACTGATAATATACACTAAGATGGACTGATATTTTATAATATTAGAACATATGTATGTATACAAACATAATCCACAGAAAATTAACCACCATTTCATATTTGACAATATTTCCTATACATTTTTAACATACCAAATAAGCCTAATATATCTTTCTCAGACTTTCAGTGGTCTTAATATTTCAAAATAACCAAATTTAGAGTTCTTATTTTAGAAGGTTTTCAACTATCAAAGGCTTAAAACATTTGTTTAAATAGGGTCACAAGTCAAAAGATTGTAAAGGCAATACTGGAAGTTATATGTGTATGAACCTTAACTCTTTTACAGTTCAGTCTTCCAGTTAGCCAGAACACTAATAAAGACAACACAGGGATTATTTCCTTCAGGCCACTTACTGAAAAGGTAAAAAAAATTTCCTGTAGTGGGATTTTTTTAATTAAAGAGAATCCGGTAACTACATATTATAAATCATAGTCAACTGGATCACATGCAAATTCCTTCATAAATTCCTTCTTATGAGTTCTATTCAACCTGCACAGGCAATCTACAAACATACTTAACTTTCTGTTTTGTCTTTCCTTTCACTTTTCTTAAATAGCCAGCCATTCTATTTCAGAACAAAAGTTTACAACACAAGATTCTTTCTTACACAATGTTATTTTCCTTTCTGTTCAATATTTCTTATCCAAAAAAAAAAAAATCTCTTTTCATAAAACAGGATCACAGTTTACTATAAAGTTAATCATTCGCTTGGCCAAACTCACAATTAGAAGATTTTAAAAGGTAAAAATCTTATTCTTTGATATAGAAAAGACTCACTTTCTCAAACAATGTGAACAAAGTATTACATTTTACAAGTAACTCAGATATTTGATGAAACATAACATGACTTTAAGGGTTTAAGTTACTGAAAAGTGTTCTGAAACTGCAACATAGGAACCATTCTTGACCTCTTTTCCTTTCCTTACTAAGTCTCACATAAAGGACAGGACCTATCTGTGTCCTTAATTCACTTAGCAGGTATAAAGTTCAAGATAGAAAGGAAGAATACTGGAGTGTTCAGTTTCTACCAGAATATCCAGGGGGCAAAGAAGGAGCAGGGAAGGGGCCATATGAGCTAAACTATGCCTTATAGTTTCTGTGCTAGGCCTTACAACAGTCACTTATCTGATCTCAGAATTCAGAGGTTCAAAATCAAGAACATAAGCTCACAGTGAAATCCAGAAAAATGTAGAAATATTACAGAGGTGTCAGTTTTATAATCTTTAAACATATGAACTTTAATAACAGGTTCAGACCTAATTCTATTTATCAAAGAATACCAAAGTCACTTAAACAAAAAAGCAGTTGAGTTCTTTTCTGTTTTCCTGATAAAATACTTGCTGTAAGTGTTTACTTTTTTTTAAAGCCAATTAATTAGAGCTCTTTTAAATTTTGATAGTGAAATATCACAGGCCCATGACATATAGACACAAACAGATAGACATACAGACAGAAGCAGAATTTATATTTGCTGGCTTTTAAACATATATTTTTATTCAGACTATTATTTTTTTAATTACCTAATTTATTAATCTTAGCAGTTTACCTAGGTTTTAGTTATCGTTTTAAGTTTTTTTTTGTTAGCCATTTTTACAACCAATAAATTAGATATGCAAATATGGTTTTCATTACTTCTTTTAAAATCATAAATTCTAACAAGAAAAAACAAACTTAAGCAGTTTAACCAGACTTGCTATTTTAAACAATGTAACACCATTATAATAATTCAAGGATTCAAAGGCCCCTTTTCTCAAAAGTCAGGATGGTAGATACATTGGCCTGTTACAGTACTGAGACTAATCAGACAGAATATACCCCAATGGGATGTCATTTGGGATTGAGGTCTGAACTCCCATAATATACACCAGATACAGAAACACCAAATTTCCCAAAAACAAAACACAGAACTGATGAGAAATAAAATTCTCAACACCAACATGCAACCAGAATAAAGCAGGTGGACCTTAGTGATTAGCAATGGCAGGTGCATGAGTACAGGGCCCTGAGACTGCCAGAAGAAATGTCCCAGCAGGGCTTGTAGGATGTTTGGAGCATTGCTCCACCCCCTACCCGCACTCCCAGGCCTGCCTGTCCAGGTGACTACTAGGCTTCCCCAGCAACACTTACATAGCAGTTATGAGAGCAGTCCAGGAGTCCTTTCATGGACACCGGAAATGTTACAGGATGAACAGAGTCTGGCCACCTGTCACTATCAGCCAATAGGCAGAGATAGAAATAGGTCCACCAAATTTTGTCAGAAGGCCAGGATTCTGGAGAACAGTGAGAGTAGCCTCTCCAAGACTATTCTATTGTTGAAATACAGATAATTATTGTTCTTTTAAATTGTATTAATACTACCAATATTGAAGAAAATATGTTTTGATCCCTAACATTCAGTGGTAACTCCAGAAATGGAAATCTTTATAAATAAGCACAAAGTGATTAAGACACATAGGAGTAGAAAATTTGGTGCTAAAGGGGTAACAGTATTGGGAAAGTAAATTTAAGAGAGATTATAGAAGCATTTATGGAAGACTTCATAAAGAAAAGATTTTGAATAGCATTTTTTTAAAAGTAAAAGATACTATTGTATGGTAAAGAACAGTCTTTCATGTTTGGGAAAGTCCACTTTTGTGACAAGAGAATCTTGTATCTAATAGAACATGTGCAGTTGATCTGGTGTCATGTGAACTAAATATCACTATAAAATTGAGAAAACATAAGAAATGTTCATAGTAGTATCATATTACCAGATTTATTCTTTAAAAAATCTCCACTTTCTCTTCACTGGCCTTAGTTCACTATTGAGTTACACTCTCTCCTTAAACAAATGCTTCCTTTCCTTTTCATTTCACTTATTGATAATGTCTCTCATTTAATGCTATTGGTATATGAATAGTAATTGCTGCTATAGAATGAATGTGACATTCCCATCAGATACAATTGGTTTTCTGTGAATGTGATTAATACTGAATGACTTACCGATGTTAGTACTACAAGTGTATTAGTATTTTTCCTTTGAGATTAATTCTATGGGAACAAATGCAAAGCAGTAATTGCTCTTCAATGTCCTCCTCCCTACCCAGAACCAACAGGTAAAATTTCAGTTAATATTATTACACAGGTGGTATTTTTTTTTTTTTTTTTTGGCAACTGTATTTCACTTCTGTATTCCTTCTGCTGCCCTCTGGTGCTAAGGGAGCATCCACTGTTCTAATCGCCTGTAGAACCAACACCATTATTTTGCCTTTTCCCTTTTCCCATCAAAATGTGTTGTTTTGTGTCCACTTGCTCATAGTGCCACTCCATAAATAACTAAGATTCAAGCTAAGGTGGGAAAACTACCATTTTATAGGAATACTTTTCATTCATTCTATAACTATCTCATTTTCATTTAGCAAGCATTGATTGAACATTTAGAATGCATTGAACAGCAAAGCTGATTCAGGAAACACAAAGATGAGTATTATATATTCTCTGATTTCAATGAGCACACAAGGTAGTGGAAGGAAATATTTGTAAACCAAAAGACTACATTATAAGAAGGAGAATAATTAATAGTAAATATAATGAAAACACCATGAAAGACAGAGAAATGAATACTTCAGTCTATATAATTTCAGTGTCTCCAAGATGCATATAAACGAGCAATATGGAAATGTGAGACATCCTGATTGTCAGTATGAGGCAAACAAGAAGTTATTCACACAATGCAGGTGACCAGCTAATCAGCCAACACAGCATTATCCTCACCAGAGACGATAACTTTAAAATATGTATCTAAAACATCAGTAAGAACGTTATTGGGGCCATAATTATGTTGCTCTTTTGTTCAAACATGATTGCTTAGTTTTCATCAACATTTTACCATTGGGATGTTTTGATGGTTAACATAGAAAAACATAAAACTATGACAGGTAGGCTAGGGGCAGTAACACACTTTGGCCATCAGGGTCTTTGAATCCAGGGTACATGGGAACTTGGGATCAATCTATAGTTAAAAAATTATTGAATGAGTTTCTGCACTAAAAAGCAATCATTTCAGCAGCAAGAGAAGATATTATTGGATAAACTTTGAAGGTGAAAAATCCACAAAATATTGTCACTCTGTCAGTATAATTTTCACCTTTTGTAGAAATCATAATGTTGAAAGCAAGCCTTACTCATTATCACCAAGACTTGTCCCCATCTTCTCACCTGATGGAACCACTGATTAAAATCCATTATTCCATATACTGGTTTGTGAATCTTGAATGCCACAAGTTTTCTCTGTTTTGTTATCAATTATTTCATTTTCTGGATTTTTAATTTATGAGATTGAAATTCCCCTTGTCTTAATAATCTAAGTGGCCAGATTTCTAGATTTCTTCCATAGCTTAAAACCCACAGGAAGTCCCCAAACCATCAAAATCTGAATCTGCTATTTATCATTTAAGTTATTATAAAATTAAACAAACAAAACAAACAAAACTGAGATTAATGTACTACCTTTTATAAGTGTGTTGTTCTAAACATAATGAGTTTGTTTAGGCCAATAGAAGAATTCCCAAAGTTTATTTTTGTCTCTGGTTAGTATAAAGTCTAACCTGATTCTTACAAAGTCCCTGTTTTTCCTTTCTTGATTCACTTGGCACTAATTTATATTTTTATTTGTTTTAATTTATTTTTTGAGACAGAGTCCCACTATGTCACCCTGGGTAGAGGGCCATGGCATCATCATGGCTCACAGCAACCTTAAACTCTGGGCTCAAGCAATCCTCTTGCCTCAGCCTCCCAAGGAGCTGGGACTACAGGTGCTCACAACACATGGTTAGTTTTTCTATTTTTAGTAGAGACAAGGTCTTGCTCTTGCTCAGTCTGGTCTCACACTTCTGAGCTCAGGAAGCTTCCAACTACTGGGCTCACACCATCCTCCTCCTCAGCCTCCCAGAGTGCTAGAATTACAGGCATGAGCCACCACACCCTGCCTTTAGCATTAATTTGGAAATTTGTTTATGTCTTATATTGTACTCTTTCAACTCATAATATTCCGTATATTGGCCCACTCTTGAACTGCTTTCAGATGTACCTTCTGCCCAAGGGCCAGTTCATTCTGACTACTCAGTGCCCTGGCAGTCGGCACCTTCAAATTCTTACTTCCTAGATACTGTCATTTTCATTTTTATTTTTTGGGGGGTTGTGGTGCACAGGCCCCAACCTGGTTTGAAAGGTGACTGGGAAATAATGCTGAGGAAAAATAATCTATGCCAGCTTAAAACAAAGTCTGATCCATTTAGGTAAATGTAAAAGATGTAAAGTCTGCATCCTTTTTATGGCTGCATAGTATTCCATGGTATACATATACCACAGTTTGTTAATCCATTCATGGGTTGATGGACATTTGTGCCACTTCCATGACTTGGCAATTATAAATTGGGCTGCAATAAACATTTTGGTGCAAATGTTTTTGTTGTAAAATGATTTTTGATCATCTGGATATACACCTTGTAGAGGAATTGCAGGATTGAAGGGTAGATCTACTTTTAGTTCCTTGGGAATTCTCCAAACTTCTTTCCAAAAAGGCCATATTAGTTTACAGTCCCACCAGTAGTGTACAAGGGTTGGTTCCCTTCTCTTCACATCCATACCGACATCTGTAGTTTGGGGATTTGTGATGTGGGCTGATCTTACTAGAGCTAGATGATATCTCAAAGTGGTTTTGATCATTTCTCTGATGATTAGAGATGATGAGCATTTTTGCATGTGTTTGTTGGCCATTTGTCTGTCATCTTCAGAGAAGTTTCTGTTCAAGTCTCTTGCCCACAAAGAAATGGGATTATTTATTCTTTTCTTATTGATTAGTTTGAGTTCTCTGTGCATTCTAGTTATCAGATCCTTGTTTGAAATATATCCTGCAAAAATCTTCCTCATTCTGAAGGCTGTCTGTTCTCTTTACTTATACTGCTCTTGGCTGTGCATAAGCTTTTCAGTTTGATCAGATACCAGTCATATATTTTTGGTGTTATGTCAATTGCCCAGGGCATCCTCCTGATAAACTATTTTCTGTGGCCAATTTCCTCAAGCTTTCCCTTGCACTCCCTTCTAATATTTTTATAGTTTCATGTCTTAAGATTAAATCTTTTACGTAGTGAGAATCAATTTTTTTTTTTTGAGACAGAGCCTCAAGCTGTCACCCTGGGTAGAGTGCCATGGCATCACAGCTCATAGCAACCTCCAACTCCTGGGTTCAAGAGATTCTCTTGCCTCATCCTCCCAAGTAGCTGGGACTATAGGCGCCCACCACAACACATGGCTATTTTTTGGTTGCTGCTGTCATTGTTGCTTGGTGGGCCTGGGCTGAATTCGAACCCACCAGCTCAGGTGAATGTGGCTGGTGCCTTAGCCACCTGAGCCACAGGTGCTGAGCCAGAATCAATTTTTGTTAGTGGTGAAAGATGAGGGTCTAGTTTCAGTCTTCTACAGGTTGAAGCCAGTTTACCTAGCACCATTTGTTAAGTAGGGAATCTTTCCCCAAATTAATGTTTTTGATAGGCTTATCAAAGATGAAATGATGATAAGTGGCTGGGTTCATTTCTTGGTTCTCTATTCTATTCCATATTTCTACCTCTCTATTTTTGTGCCAGGACCATGCTGTTCTGATCACTGTAGATTTATACTACAGGCTTAATGGAACTGAAATGTATTTTTTTTTAGTAAAGTTTCTCAAGAATGGTAAAAAATAGATTTATACTACAGGCTTAATGGAACTGAAATGTATTTTTTTTTAGTAAAGTTTCCTCAAGAATGGTATCCAATGTGCTCAATACTATTAGGAAACCAATATATAACCACCTACGCATTCATATGAAAGACAAAACACAACTATAGTCCAGAAAGAAGGAGAGAAGAGGAAGTGGGGGGAATGAGGGAAGGCAGGAGGAGGAGTGCACAATGCAATGGTACATTTGAGATCTATTAAGAGCAGAGTATTTCTGACCACAACAAGTAAGTGAGGTGATGGTTATGTTAATCAGTTTGATGTAAGCATTACACATTGTATATCAAATTAGCACACTGTACCCCATAAATGTAAACAGTTATGATTTAATTAAAAAACAGATAAAACTCAGGCGGTGCCTGTGGCTCAGTGAGTAGGGAGCCGGCCCCATATACTGAGGGTAGCAGGG
Source organism: Otolemur garnettii (assembly GCF_000181295.1). NCBI lineage: Eukaryota > Metazoa > Chordata > Mammalia > Primates > Galagidae > Otolemur > Otolemur garnettii. The sequence continues at coordinate 1,540,232 of NW_003852549.1, forward strand.
ACGAACTACAACCAAAAAAAAAAAAAAAAAAATAGCCAGGTGTTGTGACGGGTGCCTGTAGTCCCAGCTACTCAGGAGGCTGAAGCAAGAAAATCACCTAAGCCCAGGAACTGGAGACTGCTGTGAGCCGTGTGATGCCATGGCACTCTACCCAGAGCAATAAAGTGAGACTCTGTCTCAACAACAGAAAAGAGATTTTAAAAAAAAAACAGATAAAACTTCCTCAATCCAGAAAAATAATAATGATAATAAAACAAAGTCTGAGAATCCCTGGAGAAAGACGTACATTATCTCAGGCTGAGCAGTAGCAGGTCAGGACAATGCAGCAATTCTCTGGCTTCTGCAGAAGGCTTTTATTGATTTCTAACAGAAGTGCATCTGTAAAATGGAAAAATGCCAAAAGTTAGGGTTAAAAGTATCCCAAGTCCCCAGGAAGACTGGATAGAAAGAGGCTGGGTAAAAATGTAAGAAGTTGTTAACAAAATAGCACATAGTGTATTTAGAAAGGAGGAAGGGAAACCCATTTCTATCCCTACAGGGGAAATAAGCCAGGTTCCCTAATCTAACCACATATCAAGAGTTCAAAGGATTTAGCCTGCCCCACCAGTTGACTTCAGTCCAGGTGCCTCCTGAATCTTTTCATCTTTTGTGGTCTTGATGAGCCCGCAGGGGTTGCACATTTGCTTTCCCCTGGATACCCCTGGATTGAGGCAGGGTGCCCTGCTGAGAAGTCAACCTATCTACCTCCTACAGTCAAGCACTAGAGACATCTGGTCCCAAGGTGCAATACGTGGACAACATAGGGGAAGCCCTGTCCCCAGTCATCACACTCAGTCCTGATCATCATCCACAATCCCTATAAGACTCCATAGTCAGAATGAGCCTTGCCAGGACAGGACAAACATGCCAGGAAGAAGAGCTGCACCCTGGGCACAAATGCCTACCTGGCTTCCCAACTCAGTTTAGTTCTGAGAGACCCTGGAGGGACCAGGAAAACTGTGAATAGCACCCCAGGACTCCTGCTGGGCGTTGAGAAGTCCTGTGGTATAGTGCAGCCACCAGCAGCAAGAGGAAGACCACAGGCACTGAAGTAGACCTGGGGTGCTTCAGGGCCATGAACAGGAAGGGCATGGTTTCCTGTCATATTTCACCTTCATCTAATTGCACTGGTTCATGAAAAACCCTCAAGTATTTATCCATAGTGGATAGTATGTATCCATGTTTCTGTTACTATAGATAGAGCTAATGCTTATATCATTTGCCCCAGGGTAGGCCTAATTCTTAGTACGTACTACCAGAATGATATAATTTTCATCATCATCTACATCATAAGTGGAGGAAACTGACTCTGAGAGGTCATGTCCCACTTCCACAGTAGACTTAACACTCACAGCCCATCAACTTAGTCATCTTCTTAATTATCCCCCTATGCCATGTGTCATCTGGCCTGTAGAATTAAATGGGAGTCCAATTCATGATTCTCACGACTTGGTAAAAAATGGAGATATTAATTATATCAGTATCTTGGACGGTACTGTAAGTATTATAAAGGTGATAAAGACTACCATCAGTCTATCTGTTGTTTTATAGATAATCTCATGTTCCTTTCTGGATGCTTTTAGTACTTTTTTGTCTGTAAGCTATTTGTAGTTTGTCAAAAGCTGAAAGAAAAGGCAACAGCATCAACAGTGTCATTGATTTTAAGAGCGATTTTTCTTGAAATTATTTGTTGTGTAATCAATAAATCCCTAACTTAATTGATGAGAGGTCATTAAAAGAGGTCACTGCTTTTCCTTCAAAATAATGGCACCAACAGAAGCAACATTCAGCAAGTAAAAGATGCTTCAAACAAAATGTCATAGCAACAATTTCTAAAAATCAGCAAATAATTTGGAAATTATTAGAATCATTCATAAATGATTTCCTTTCTAAATAATATAATGGTAAACAGATATGAGTAATATATAATAGTTTATAGTAAGGGAAATTTGTATATTTGAAATTTTAATTCATGTTAGCATTACATTAGTTTAAGATACCTAATTAGTTATTAAATAATATAAATATCACACCAGCATTTAAGGCTAAAAATCACCTTACTATCTACGAAATTATTATTTTCCAGTATTGGCCAATTTCAAATACTCCTCAAATTAGTATTATTTACCTTATTGATTTTTAATCAGTTTTTTCAATTTACATGTATACACATCCTTCCTCTCTGTTTATGTGATCTACAATATATATATATATATAAATCAGTATTTTATGTACATATATAACCAATCACTACTTATATATGTATATTAAAAAAATCACTATTGTTTCTTGCATCTTGCTGTTTTTCAGGTTCAACTTTCATTTTTATGAAGTATATAATTTGTATTTGCTTCAGAAAATGATAACATACACTTTGATTTCTTTTTTAATCTCTCCTTCATTCATTAAAATTTTCTGTATTTCCTTCTCATTCAGTGATAGTTTAGTTACTTGCTACCAGAACATTCAAAATATCATTTCATGGTGTTTTTCTGGCCTCTTGTGTTGCAGCTAAGAAGTCTTTTGTTAGTCTTGTTTTTGTTTTGTAGGCAATCTCTTAATTCTTTCTTGATATTTTTGGGGGTTTCTTTGTCTTTCATGTTTTATAGAATGTGATTAACTATGAAAATTTTTAATTTTTCTCAAAAATGAAGTACTTCTAAATATTAAGATCAATGCTCCTCTACTACCAGTTTTTTTGCTTGTTTGTTTGGTTTTTGAGACAGAGTCTCACCATGTTGCCCTCAGTAGAGTGTTGTGGCATCACAGCTTACAGCAACCTCAAACTCTTGGGCTTAAGGGATTCTCTTGCTTCAGTCTCCCAAGTAGCTGGAATTACAGGCGCCCACCACAACACCCAGCTATTTTTTTTGTTGCAATTGTCATTGTTGTTTAGCTTACCAGGCTAAAGTTGAACCTGCCAGCCTCGGTGCATGTGGCTGGCACCATAACCACTCTACTATGAGTGCGGGGCCCTCTACTACCATTTTAATTCTTCTTCTCTTCAATTTTTTCTATGGGTAAGTTGGATGTTTTTATTTGATTATTTATGTTTCCTTTCCTACCTCCTTATCTCTCTGTTTTGAATTTCCAAAGGTTGCCTAATTGCACTTCCAAATCTTTTAAAAATAAATTCTGAGTGTTTTTTCCCACATCTATTTTTTTCATTGGTTTGTTATTTTTGAATCTCAATCATTTTACCTGTAATTATATGTAATTTTATGTTATAATCTCATTGAGATTAAAATTTTAAGTGGCAAGCTTTAATGGATGAAATAATACTGCTCCTTGTTTACAATGAAATATTTCCTCTTTCTTATATGTCTAAATGATTTCATATTATGTACGATGCAGGTAATTTCTTTCCTTATGGAATTCTTGTACAGCCTTAGCTGTTAAAGTTTGCAAAAAGTGTTTTTATTCTGCCTTCTTTTTCCCTTAATCCTGGCAAAGACACTTGAGCAATTTATGCTTATTTCTCAGTTTGGGATTCCTAGGTTGTACCATTAGTATAAGTTCTGATTTCAAATTTAGATGTAGATCATAGATTATGAGTTATGTTTTTCAAAGGAAAAATAATTCTCAGCTAAATATATAAGGGGGAGAATTTATTTCTGTGTCACTGTACAAGCAGGTGAAGTTTGTTGGTCCCCCTTCCTGGGGTCACAGCCTTTAGTTTTTCAGCTTTGTAATGATGTCCTCTTCCAAATCATCTCAGGGTGGCCTGATCACTCTCCAGGCCTGCCATGGCCCTCATCAGTGTCTGCTTCATTTTTAGATTCTGCAAGTTTCCTTTTCTTTATTGTGAGCTTAGACAATTGTTGAAAATGATATAATCATTTTTCCCAGAATCTTTTATTGTTTGTATCGTAAGGATCTGGCTGGCCTCATCTAACATTTTGCCAGAATTAGACACATTTCTTTTTCCATTGTTATTTTGAAGCAGGTTTTCTTCTATATTTGGGTAGAAGCCATCTTTAATTACAGAATAATTTGCAAAATAGCTTATTTCTGCACATGGGCCTGAAACTCTCTTTGCAAAGCACACACATACATAGAATATAGAATAACATACACGTGAAAAAGAGGGTCAGATGGGGAGATGAGATGCAATATGGTATATCTGTTAGTTGCTCCATACTAATGAGGACAGAATTATGTTAGTGAGGCTTGTGGCAAATACCAAGAGCAAAGCTGTTCTGGGAGCAAGGACGCTTATAGGGAAGCCTGCAGGGAAGGTAGGTGTAAAGTGAGGGCATTAATAGGACACACTGCTCTCAGAACAAGAAGTAGTCAGAATCATTTAGAGAACATGTTAAAAATAACCATTCATGGAGCTCAGCCATTAAATTTTGTGTGTGGAGCTGGGCCTAGAAATCCATTCTGTGACAAGCAACAAGTACTGTGTGACTTTTCAATGCAGGTGGTTCATAGCATATTGAGCTGCTTTGATGAACCACTGGTAAAGGGCGTAGTTAAGATGATAATAAAAGATTATTCCAAAATGTGAACAAAAGGAAATGCAGTCTAGGTTCTCCATGGGCAACTGTGGCCTTTATTCCACTGAGTTTGAGAAGGAAGTTACCACGGAGGTTAAAGTGGCTGGAAATTTAAAAGGTCAGATGTAGGAGACGCCAACATCCAAGCAAAATGATCTGCAGCTGAGGCGTGGACCTCGGGCCATTCCTCCACAGGAGTTCCTTGTGGGAGGAGCCCGTGCCCTCAGCACATAGTCATTGTTAATTACTCCCCTCACCGGTGTTCTGGCTCAATAAAAGGCTGGTGCAGAGGTTGCTCCGGGCTACCCGGAAAGTAAGGGCTAGCCCGCCTTCCACAAGCTTGTACTTCTAATCCGCTTCTCGCCTGGTTCCTTCCTGTGCTAACTGAGACCAGGGCCACAGGAAGCTGACGGGTCGCAACATTTTGGCGTAAGTCGACAGGATATAGCAGGACACAACAGGACACCAGGGACGCGGACCAAAGGGTTCAACACCCAGATGTAGGTGAGGCCTTTGGTAGACAGTGGAAGGAAGTCCAAAGGGAAACGACACTCAGGGAAAGTGAGACCTTTGGCCAATTTTAAAAGAAGGTAAGAGGAAGTCCAAAGGGGAACGCTGCTCAGGGAAAGTGGGCCCTTTGGCCAATTTAGAAATTAAGAAACCGCACTCAGAATAAGTAAAGTGTCTGATAAACTAAGCAAAGTTATGGGTAACTTTCTGTTTGGGAAGTCACGGGAAGTAGAAACTGAGGAGGAAAGTGATGTTCAATCAGTATCTGAAAGTGAGGACAGTGAGGTTCAGTGGGAAACTGGACCTAAGAAAAATTGGGAAGCGAGAGCATATGATATGAATGAGCAAGTAATCACCACTATGGCTAAAAAAATTAAACGATGGGGAGATCAGATAGATAGTCTCACTGTCAGAAATGCTAACTCAGAGCACCCCATTTTGCCCTCAGCACCTCCCTATGTAAACGAACCACCTGTGACTTCTGTTATGCAGGCTGTATTAGAAGGGCATAATACTGGTGACTTTGAATGGGAAAACACTTTGGGGCTTTTTCTGGTTACGGTCACTGATATTCCTCCTGATCCGCAACACCCTCAAGGGGGTCAGCGTTTTGACCACCATATAATCACCTTTTCAGTTCTTAAAGATTTGAAACAGGCCATAGCACAGTATGGTATGCAGTCCCCATTTTCCAGAGGTCTGTTGCAGGGACTTGCACAGGAACAGCGGCTCATTCCCTATGACTGGGATATGATAGCCAGAACTGTTCTTGAATCTGGACATTATTTACAGTTTAAAACCTGGTGGAAGGAGGAGGCTGACCTAATGAATCGCCAGAACCAACAGAGAAGCATCCCAATAACATCTGAACAGCTCACTGGGTCTGGGCAGTAGCTGGGGATTCCCAATCAGCTTCAATACAATGACATAGCTGTAGTCCAGACAAGACTGTGTTGTCTTAGGGCCTGGGAAAAGGTTCAGGCTCCTGGAGATGTCTCTAAATCTTTCATTAAAATAATGCAGTCGGGAAATGAACCTTATACTGACTTTCTAGCCCGACTAAAAACTGCAGTCGATAAGGCTGTTGCCCAGCCGGAGCTGAAAGACATGCTTTTCCAAACTTTAGTGTTTGAAAATTCCAACTCGAAGTGTCAAAAGGCCCTGCAACCTTTAAGAGCACAAAACGCTCCCTTAGAGGAGTATATACGGGCATGTGCTGACATAGGAACAGAATCCTATAAGGCTGATTTACTGACTACCGCTTTAAAAGGAAGGGGTCAGTTCATTTCCTCCCCTTACATAATAGTCCTAGGTTTCTGCTCACTAAAGCTCTTTTTGCTCCTAATTAATCTCAGCAATGATGAAAAGACAGCTGCAGAACGCCATTGGACATCTCTCATTCATGCACCAGCCTCTCGAGTACAACCTATCTTTTATAAAAAACCTGGTATGACAAAGTGGAAGCCAGGTTACGTGCTGCAATGGGGTCGAGGCTTTGCCCATATTATTACAGAACACCAAGAAAAGCAGTGGCTACCAGCCCGCTGGATTAAGCCACGACACGAGCAGGAAACTTTACCAGCACATTAAACAAGTTTGTTTTCACTAACCTTTCTTCTACAGGACCTTAGTTTAGGCAATTTCATAGTGGAGAAATCCTGGCTCAATCTCCTCTGCAGGAACTCGAGCTGCCTCTCCCATGTCACCGCCCAGTCTCAGCAGGAAGCAGTTAAGAGCAGTCAGCACCCCTTTTCCCTGAAGAGGCAGCAGGAGCTTCTATGCAGAGTGGGAGGATTGATATAGGATTTCATTATTTTGGGCTGTATATTAAGCCCCAGGCAAGCTTAGGAGGCATCGTCTAAACCTTGGACAATTAGGACAACGAAGACCTTGAACAACAGGTAAAGGTTATTATGGTATGGGCAAGGTAAGAGAATTTCACTTGGTGGGTTCGTTTCTATTTCATTGGGCACCTGATCTTTCTTAAAGTTATACACTGCTTTTTGGAAAGGGTCTGAGTTTGCAGCCCTTTCCCTACCTAAGCTTTGGGTGATGCTTAATACTTCCCATGGAAGCATCATGAGCCCTATGGCCCAGCCCATAGCACATAGTTGAGTGGTGATTAGCACATAGGGGACAAGTTTTCCCCCATGCCTAGTTTGACTAATATGAGTTTCCTTTATGTCCGAATTAGCTCCAATGGTGTATTTTTGTTATGCTTATGTGCCCTTTTGTTTCTTTTACTGAACACAAAGCTCCTTGGCGAGAACAACAGAAACAACCAACAACAGACCTCCCTTGCCTCTTCAGAAATGTCTTTAATATACTAGAGGGGGAAATGTAGGAGACACCAACATCTGAGCAAGATGATCTGCAGCTAAGGTGTGGACCTCGGGCCATTCCTCCTCAGGAGTTCCTCCACAGGAGGAGCCTGTGCCCTCAGCACATGGTCATTGTTAAGTACTCCCCTCACCTGTGTTGTTCTGGCTCAATAAAAGGCTGGTGCAGAGGTTGCTCCAGGCTACCCGGAAAGTAAGGGCTAGCCCGCCTTCCACAAGCTTGTACTTCTAATCTGCTTCTCGCCTGGTTCCTTCCTGCGCTAACTGAGACCAGGGCCACAGGAGCCCATCGGGTCGCGATAGTCAGAAGGGTAGGGATTGGCACATTCCCTCTTTCCTGGGTGGGACATTCTATGCATTCATTTCTTCCTGGGTGGGTCAGTTCTATTTGGGGGGTTGGTTCTATGTGGGCATAATGGTTTTATTTGGGTGGGTCCCTCCATTTGACTCTATCATTTTGACTCCATGAGGGACCTATGCTACCTAGATGAATGACACAGATATGGTAAAAATCTCAGAAAGGCAATATGATGTGAAAACAGCAGAATGTACTCTACACTTATCAATAGTACAAATGAAATAACTGTGGAATTAGCTCAGAGGTCTATAATGAAGCATGAATTCAACCAGGGGTTTTTAAACTATGATTTAAGGGCTAAATGATGTGTGTGTGTTACTAGTTTTTGTATCCCCAGTGAGCTAAGAATTTTAAAAGATTTTATACAAGACAAACATACTAATATGTTTACATATTTACATATATCTGTATATGTAATTGACTCTTGAGAAAGTCAAGTTTGAACTCTATGGGTCCAATTATGCACAGATTTTCTTCCACTTCTGCCACCCTTGAGACACTGAGATCAGCTGCTATTCAGCCAGTTCAACGTGAAGACAATGAGGTTGAAGACCTACTTTCACTTAATGAATAGTAAATATATAGTGTCTGCCCCAAATCCTAGCTATTTTTTTGTTGTAATTGTTATTGTTGTTTGGCAGGCCTGGGCCAGGTTCAAGCCCACCAGCCCCAGTGTATATGGCCTGTGCCCTAGCTGCTGAGCTATGGGCACTAAGCCTATAGTAAATATATTTTATCATCCTTATGCTTTTCTTAATAATGTTTTTTTGTCTCTAGCTTATTTTAGTGTAAGAACACAGTATATAACATACAATATATGTGTTAACTGACTGCTTGTGTTATTGGTCAGGCTTCCAGTTAATGGCAGGCTATTAGTAGTTATGCTTTGGAGGAGTCAAAAGTTATACATAACTCTTGATTGGGGGGGTTGGTGCCCCTAACCCCACATTGTTCAAGGGTCAGATATTTATACACACACATACACACATGACAAAGATCATGTCTGGCCAACAGCTTTGAATGTTCACTGCCTGTCCCTTTACAGAATAAGTTTGCTAAGTCCTAAATTTAGACTGAATGAAGACTTTCCAGTCTCTGTGGCATTAACAAGGTTTCAGCTACAGTATGGTGTGACTGGGGAATATATGGAGAGGTTAAGTGCATCAGAATGAGGCAAAAGCAAGCAAGGCTAAACCAGATGCCAAAAAGGCCAAACGGCTCTCAAAATAAGATCATTATATAATAGCTTTAGACTGAGAAAGTGCCCAAGTATCTTTCATGGTATGACACAGTGATCTTTTTTAAAGGTACATTTAATAATAGCTTATATTGAAATTCTTCAATAACTTCCAGTTCCTCTTAAGATAAGGCCAAAACCCAAGTTCCCATTCATTCCTCAACTTCCCATGTGACGTGACCTTGACTGATCCACCACAATTTATTCAGAGGAATCTTCTTGCAATCCTATGGACATGAGAAATACTTTGACTTTGTCCTTGTTATTTTATTTACTTATTCACTATTTGTTTTCAAAATGAAACATACCATTTAAAAATCAAATTGTACATGTGTTGTCATGAATATTAACTGATCTATATTTACTCCCTATTCTCCCCCTCAAAAAAGTTTTCTCTAGGTTTCCCTTTTTCCCTGATTTGTACTCTTGTTTCATAACTTTCTTTTTTTATTAATTTAAAATATTTATTTATTCACCCTTTTTTCCCTCCTGACATACTCTAGTGCTCTTTGCTACTTCATAAGGAATTATTCTAATTGATTTCACTTGTTTTGTTTTTTTATTTTTATTTTATTTATTCATTTTTTAATTAAATCATACATGTGTACATTAATGCAATCATGGGGTACTGTGTACTAGTTTTCTATACAATTTGAAATATTTTCACCAAACTGGTTAACATAGCCTTCATGAGATTTTCTTAGTTATTGTGTTAAGACATTTATATTCTACACCTAGTAAATTTCACATGTACCCTTGTAAGATGGACCATAGGTGTGGTCCCACCAATCACCCTCCCTCCACCCATCCTCCCTCCTTCCCTCCCCTCCCTCTCCCTGTTCCCCCCCCTTCCCCATATTCTTGGGCTATAATTGGGCTATGGCTTTAAAATGAAAGCTATAAATTAGTTTCATAGTAGGGCTGAGTACATTGGATACTTTTTCTTCCATTCTTGAGATACTTTGCTAAGAAGAATATGTTCCAGCTCCATCCATGTAAACATGAAGGAGGTAAAGTCTCCATCTTTCTTTAAGGCTGCATAATATTCCATGGTATACATAAACCACAATTTATTGATCCATTTGTGGATCGATGAGCAGTTGGGCTTCTTCCATGATTTAGCAATTATGAATTGGGCTGCAATAAACATTCTGGTACAAATATCTTTGTTGTAATGTGATTTTTTGTCTTCTGGATATATACCTAGTAGAGGAATTGTAGGATCAAATAGCAGGTCTATTTTTAGTTCTCTAAATGTTCTCCAAACATCTTTCCAAAAGGAATGTATTAGTTTACATTCCTACCAGCAGTGTAGAAGTGTTCCCTTTTCTCCACATCCATACCAGAATCTCTGGTTTTGGGATTTTGTGATATGGGCTAATCTTACTGGAGTTAGGTGATATCTCAAAGTAGTTTTAATTGCATTTCTCTGACGATTAAGGATGGTGAGCATTTTTTCATATGTCTGTAGGCCATGCGCCTGTCTACTTCAGAGAAGTTTCTCTTCAGTTCCGTTGCCCACCCTGAGATGGGATCACTTGTTCTTTTCTTGCTAATACGCTTGAGTTCTCTGTCGATTCCTATTATTAAAGCTTTGTCAGAGACATAACCTGCAAATATCTTCTCCCATTATAAGGGCTGTCTGCTTGCTTTACTTACTGTGTTCTTGGCTGTGCAGAAGCTTTTTAGTTTGATCAAGTCCCAGAAGTGTATTTTTGATGTTGCTTCAATTGCCTGAGTGGTCTTCCTCATAAATTTTTCTCCCAGGCCAATTTCTTCAAGTGTTTTCCCTACACTTTCTTCTAGCATTTTTATAGTTTCATGTCTTAAGTTTAAATATTTAATCCAGTGAGAGTCTATCTTAGTTAATGGTGAAAGGTGTGAGTCCAGTTTCAGTCTTCTACAGGACACCAGCCAGTTCACTCAGCACCATTTGTTAAATAGGGAATCTTTTCCTAACTACATGTTTTTAATTGGCTTTTCAAAGATCAAATAACAGTAAATAGCTGGGTTCATCTCTTGGTTTTCTATTCTGTTCCACGCATCTACCTCTCTGTATCAGTACCATGATGTTTTGATCACTACTGATTTATAGTATAGTCTGAGATCTGGTATCCTGATTCCTCCTGCTTTGTTTACCTGACACTTCAACGAAGAGTGACTGATATACTAGGATAGAACAGAGACCAGATGAAAATGAGACAGAGCAATTTAGACCCACCAAACCAAGAAGGCCTCCAGTTACTCAGGCCATAGCACTGTCCAGGTCCATGCCAAAGCTCTAGGAGTAAAGGTACAGACACCAGTCCCAGCCTTTGGGCAAAGGACTAGTTACACTCTACTCCTGGAGCACCCAACCCAACTTCTCCTTATCTGCTCATCTAGCCAAACAGTGTAAATTAAGCATGGGGCAGAATCAGTGGAAAAACTCCAGCAACATGAATAACCAGAGTAGATCAACCCCCCCCCCAAGGAAGTATATAGAAGATGCAACTGAAGATCCCAACCAAAAACAGATGGCTGAGATGTCAGAAATTGAGCTCAGAGTCTGGATAGCAAATAAGATCAACAGAATGGAGGAAAGTAGGGAATTAGTATTTCAAGGAACTATTCAAAAGATGTCTCAAGAATTCAACAATTTCAAAGATAAAATGACCAAAGATTTTGAAACATTGAGGCAAGAGTTTGCAGACCTCAAAGATCTGAATAATATGGTAGAATCCTTCAGTAACAGAATGGAGCAGGCAGAAGAAAGGATCTCTAACATTGAAGACAAAGCTTTTGAATGCACCCAAGTGCTCAAGAGGAAGAGAAATGGCAGGCAAAAATGGATCATTCTCTCAGAGAGCTCTGGGATAATTAGAAGAAAACTAATATTTGCCTGATAGGAATCCCTGAAGGTGATGAAGTTGCTTCACAAAACACAGAGGCTCTTCTTCATGAAATTATGAAAGAGAACTTTCCAGACATGCCAAGAGATTCTGAAATGCAGATAGCAGACAGTTTCAGAATCCAAGCATGACTCAATGTGAACAAGACATCCCCCAGGCACATCATAATTAACTTCACTAAAGTTAATATGAAAGAGAAAATTCTGAAAGCAGCCAGACGTAAGAAAACCATAACCTACAAGGGGAAGAATATTAGAATGACTGTAGATCTCTGTGCTAAAACCTTTCAGACTAGAAGAGGGTGGTCATCAACTTTTAATCTCCTAAAACAAAACAACTTTCAATCTAGATAAACTGAGTTTAATCTATGATGGAGAAATTAAAAACCTTAATGACATTCACATGTTGAAGAAATTTGCTATAACTAAACCAGCTCTCTAGGATATTCTCAGACCTATCCTCCATATTGACCAGCATAATCCTCCACCACAAAAGGAAACTCACTCAGAAACTTTTGATCAAATTTCAATTTCCACAGTAGTGAAAGGATTAAAAATGACCACTTGACTTTCGAAAAACTTGATACCCAAAATTTTACCAGGCTTATCAATATTCTCTGTTAATGTGAATGGCTTAAATTGTCCCCTAAGGAGGCACAGGTTGGCTGACTGGACACAAAAACTCACACCAGATATCTGCATACAAGAATCTCATCTTATTTTAAAAGATAAATATAAACTCAGGATAAAGGGATGGTCATCTATATTCCAGGCAAATGGAAAGCAGAAAAAAGCAGGGGTTGCAATTTTGTTTACAAATACAATAGGTTTTAAACCAACAAAAGTAAGCAAGGATAAGGATGGTCACTTGATATTTGTTAAGGGTAATACTCAATATGATGAGATTTCAATTATTAATATTTATGTACCCAACCAGAATGCACTTCAATTGATAAGAGACACTCTAACAGGCACTAGTAAGTTGATTTCTTCCAGCTCCATCATAGTCAGAGATTTTAATACTCCTTTGGCAATGTTGGATAGATCCTCCAATAAGAAGCTAAGCAAAGACATTTTAGATTTAAACATAATCAGCTGACATTTGGATTTCACAGACATCTATAGAACATTTCATTCTAACAAAACTGAATATACATTTTTCTCATTAACCCATGGAACATACTCCAAAATTGATCACAATTTAGGTCACAAATCTAACCTTAGAAAATTTAAAAGAATAGAAATTATTCCTTGAATCTTCTTGGCCAACATAGAAAAGTAGAACTCAGTAACAACAGGAATCTGCAGACTCATACAAAAACATGGAAGCTAAATAACCTTATGCTGAATGATAGGTGGGTCAGAGATGAGATTAAGAAGGAAATTACCAAATTTTTGGAAAATGACAATTAAAACATGAGTTACCAGAACCTCTGGGATACCGCTAAGG
>NW_003852549.1:1553977-1574086 GCF_000181295.1 Otolemur garnettii
ACTATACAAAATCTCCCTAGAAAGAAAAGCCTGGGACCAGATGGCTTCATCTCAGAATTCTACCAAACCATTAAAGAGGAACTAGTACCTATATTACTTAACCTTTTCCAAAATATAGAAAAAGAAGGAATACTATCCAACACATTCTATGAAGCAAACATCACCCTGATCCTCAAACCAGGAAAAGACCCAACAAGAAAAGAAAATTATAGACCAATATCACCAATGAACATTGATGCAAAAATATTCAACAAGAACCCAACAAACAGAATCCAGCAACACATCAAAAAAATTATATACCATGACCAAATAGGCTTTATCCCAGGGTCCCAATGCTGGTTCAACATATGTAAATCCATAAATATAATCATCACATAAACAAATTAAAAAACAAAGACCACATGATTCTCTCAATTGAGGCAGGAAAAGGTTTTGATAACCAGCATCCCTTCATGAACAAAACACTTAAGAAAATTGGTATAGAAGGGACATTTCTTAAACTGATAGAGGCCATCTACAGTAAACCTACCACCAATATCGTATTGAATGGAGTTAAATCGAAATCATTTCTGCTCAGATCAGGAACCAGGCAAGGTTACCCATTGTCTCCACTGCTCTTTAACATTATAATGGAAGTTTTAGGCATTGCAATTACGGAAAAGAAGGCGATCAAGGTATCCATATAGGGTCAGAAGAGATCAAACTTTTACTCTTTGCAGATGATATGATTGTATATCTGGAAAATACCAGGGATTCTACTGTAAAACTCTTGGAAGTGATCAAGGAATATAGCAGTGTCTCAGACTACAAAATCAACACTCATAATTCGGTAGCCTTCATGTATACCAACAATAGTCAAGCTGAAAAAACAGTTGAGGACTCTATTCTGTTCACAGTGGTGCCAAAGAAGATGAAATATTTGGGAGTTTACCAAACAAAGGATGTGAAAGATCTCTATAAAGAGATCTATGAAACTCTAAGAAAAGAAATACCTGAAAATGTTAACAAATGGAAAAACATACCATGCTCATGGCTGGGAAGAATCAACATTGTTAAATGCCCATACTACCCAAAGCAATATATAATTTTAATGCAATCCCTATTAAAGCCCCATTGTCACACTTTAAAGATCTTGAAAAAATTATTTTTTATTTTTTTTAACTATTATTATTTTTTATAGATGAAGTCCTGCTCTGTTATCCACTATCCTAACTTTTTATTTTCAACTTTATTCCTCTAATTCTACTTATTTACCACTTTTATATCATTCAGTTCCTTCTACACAATACCTTCCTTTGTCTCGCAATATTATGTAGTGATTTTGATGGTAATAGTATGTATTTATACACACACACCCTCTTTTCTCCATTTCCGTGGGCATAGGTTATATGACTCCAACAGATACCTAAATCTGTAAATGCTCAAGTCTCGGATATAAAAATGGCATGGTATTTGCATATACCCAACACACATTCTCCCATGTATTTTTCTTTTTCCTTATTTTTATTTCAATGGGTGTATTGTTCTAGAGTCCTATTTAAGTTCAATGATTCTTTGATGATTTTCTGTATTGATAATCAGTCTCATTCTGTCAGTGTAGTATTAAAGTCCCCCACTATTTTTATCTTGCTGTTTATTTCATTATTTAGGTCTAGCAGTATTTATTTTATGAATCTGGGCATTCTGCTGTTAGGTGCATACTCATATGTATTTAATATTATTATACCTACTTGGTGAATTGATCCCTTTATCTTTACATGATGACCACCATTGCCTTTTTTTTTTTTTTTTAACTGTTGTTGATTTAAAGACTGTCTTATCTGGTAAAAGAATAGCTACTCTTGCTTGCTTATAATACCTTATGAGTTTAATGCAGTTCTTGAAGGTAGAAAATATCTGGGTTGTGCTTTTTTGTCCATTCTGTAAATCTCAATTTTTTAAATGAGGCATTTCAATCATTTATATTCATGTTAATATTGATAACTAACTATTGTAGTGATTATGTTGATCATTATCTAGTTGCTTTGTATTATCCATTTAGTTATTATTTCCTAAGAACTGTGAGTATTTAACTTCAACTGTTTTTGCATTGGTCATTATCCCCCGTTGTTTTTAGTGTTTAGAGAAAGTTTCAGAATTTCTTGTAGTGCAAGTCTAGTGGAAACAAATGTCCTTAGCATTTGCTTCTCTGGGAAATCTTTGCAAGATACTAAATTTTTAGTAGACAGTTGTCCTGTTTACAAATACTAAAGATCATTCCCCATCCCTTCTGGCTTGTAAGATTTCTGCCAAGAAATCTGCTGCTAGTCTGGATAGACTTTCCTTTCTAAATGACTTGATGCTTTTGTCTCACAGATTGTAGGAGTTTCTCTTTCACTTTGACTTTGGCCATTCTGGGCATAACTATGTGCTTTAAGGATGTCCTATTTACAATATATCTTCCAGGAATTTGATAACCTTCTTGTGTCTGAATGTCTAAATCTTTAGTGAGCCTGGGAAAGTTTTCCTCCATTATTTCCTCAAATAATTTTCCATCCTTTTTACTTTAAAAAAAAAAAAATCCCTTCTCCTACAGGGATTCTTACATTCAGGTGTTTTATATAACCCAATATTTCTCAGATATTTTGTTCATTTTTCTTGAGTCTTTATTCTTCATTTGTGACTGACTCAGTTAATTCAAATGCCTTGTCTCCAAGCTCTGAACTCCTCTCTTCTGTTTGGTTTCAAAAGTTCTGTTATCATCATCTTTAAATATCTATATCCTTAGTAAATATTTCATTCATGTCCCAAATTATATATTTGTGTTTCTTTGGGTTGGTTTTTAACTTTCTCATCTAAACCACTGAGCTTGCTTGTGAGACATTTTTTTGAATTCCCTATCTGACATTTCAAATGTTTTCTTTTTGTCGAAATCCATTGTTGGAGAGCTAGTAGATCCTTTGGAAGTGTGTAAATAGCCTGATTTTTCACATTGTTGGAGTTCTTATGTTGGTTTCTTCTCAACTGAAACCTCTTCCCTCATTTTAAAACAGCTTTTTGTTTCACCTGTTCTTCTCTACTAGGCTGTGATTTTCTAGCTGGATAGAGGCAATGGCTGCGTGAGCACACAATGTGGTATGTTGCAACCCATCGGGCTCCTGTGGCCCTGGTCTCAGTTAGCACAGGAAGGAACCAGGCGGGAAGCGGATTAGAAGTACAAGCTTGTGGAAGGCGGGCTAGCCCTTACTTTCCAGGTAGCCCCGAGCAACCTCCGCACCAGCCTTTTATTGAGCCAGAACAACACAGGTGAGGGGAGTAATTAACAATGACTATGTGCTGAGGGCACGGGCTCCTCCCACAAAGAACTCCTGTGGAGGAATGGCCTGAGGTCCACGCCTCAACTGCAGATCATCTTGCTCAGATGTTGGCGTCTCTTACAGTGCTACCTATTGTCTAAGTTTGGGTCTATAGTGGTAAGATGTGACCCTACATGTGCTTGCAGCCTAGGTCTCTACCCCCAGGAAGCTTTCCATTTGCTGATGACAATAGTGCCTTGATTCAACAGGTACAAGGGCTAGCCAACAGATCTGGAACTCTCAGACTGCCACAGGTATGAGGGGGACAATAAATACACACTTAAACCAGTACTCTCTCCTAGGCTTCTATATCCCTTCTGGGGTCGGTCTCTGCCAAAATCTTATTCCTTCCTGTTCTGCTGTGCAATTTCTTCTTATGGGATCTCCAGTAAGTGTAGGTTCTGGTACCTTTCCCTTGGTATTACACCTGGGCTATCCTTTTTTACCTGAAAACCTTTCTTTTATTTGGGATGATTTTGCCACCAATGTCTCCAGTTGTCCATCCTGCCCTGTCTCTCATGCCATATATTTTAAATAATCTTTAGATTACTTATAATATCTAATGCCATGTAAACAGTTATATTTTTATTTATATTATTTTTATTGCCTGTGTTGCTATTGTTTGTTTATTTGTTTATTTAAATATTGCTGAGCCATAGTTTGTTGAATCCACAGAGGCAGAACTTATGAAAACAAAAGGCTGCCTTTATACTATTTACAGTTAAACATATTGCCCACACAACCTTATTTTTATACAAATGTTATTATTTTTTCATATTTATAATTGCTTCATTTTTTGATTGATGGACTTTCTGCATTTGGAATGAAATAGTATTCTGATGTAAAGTTTTAAAATACCCCCCCAAAACTGGAGTCTTCTATTATCTTGTGCTAACCTTTTGCAAATTGCTCAGTAAATGTTTCTTGTACAGCTAATATCCTGTAACCATTTGCCCATCACCATTTTGGGGTGGAATTACTTTGCTTCTCTCTTGTATTGGAGTCTTTGCCTTATAGACATGTGTCTGTATGTGTATTTGTCTCCTTCAGTTATTTATTTTTTGTGATGATTATCATACAGGAGCTGCTGGAAAAAGGAAGCATGGAGGGCACATTTTTAAGAGCATGCATCCATAAAATATTTTAAAACATGTCTCACAGTATAGTTGAATTTAGAATGCTTTATCTTTTTCTAAGAATTTGAAAGACTGGGCAACACCTGTGGCTCTGCGAGTAGGGTGCCAGCCCCATATACCAAGGGTGGAGGGTTTGAACCCAGCCCCAGCCAAATTGCAACCAAAAAATAGCCAGGTGTTGTGGCAGGTGCCTGCAGTCCCAGCTACTCAGAACGCTGAGGTAAGAGAATCACCTAAGCCCAAGAGCTGGAGGTTGCTATGAGCTGTGACATCACAGCACTCTACCAAGGGTGACAAAGTAAGACTCTGTCTCTAAAAAAAAAAAAAAAAGAAAAAGAAATTTGTACATGTGATCTTTTGGATTTCATTGTCTCAGTCACTGCCCACCATAGTTGCACAATCTATCATGAGCTAATTCTGTAATCATTAAAATGTCAGCTGAAGAAATTAATTACCAGTAGGTGCTGGAACCAGAAAAAGGAAATACTAGTTCTATATGCTAACAGATGGGAAATTATTCTGGACTAGGCAGGATGATCATCAATCCTCTGATTAAGTAACCAGTAGAAATTTTCTCTCTTGTTTCTAATCTTCCTAGTGCAACACTCACTCCCTAATCATAGCAGTGGGTAGTGAAAAATGATCTGGAAAAATAGCTAGTGAGTCTACTTCATTAACCTCAGCACTCCTCTGAGTTACTTCATTTAATCAATAAATTTTATTAGCCTTTGACACTTAAGGTGATTTTAAATTTCATCTTTTACTTTTTTAGAATAGAAGTAATTTTTCTTTCAAAGTCTACAAAACCCTGAGTTTATGGGCTCTCTTCATTCCCTTTCATACTTCATTTCAAATCAGCCACTTTGTTACCAAGTTCACTTCTCTCTCTTGTGATACCTTGCCAAATGCAGCCAACAATGAGCAACACATCCTCTCTTGGTGTGGTTTCCAAAAATATTCCCCTGGAGCTACAGGGTAGGCACACTATTTGCATTTTAAGTTATAGCAGGTGAAAGTTTTATTAACTGTTTTTCAGCTACCCACAGATGTTATTCATCTATCTTTTCTTCTCTATCTCTTATCTTGCTATCTCCAAATAACCAATGCTATATTTTTTTACCCTAATTTTGCCTATTCCAAATGTTATATATTTTACTCTTTTTTTCCTTACAGTATTAGTAGTGACCTGATTCAAGCTATCCTATAGTCAGGATAACACATCATCAATGTTACAGTAGCAAATATGTATTGAAATATGAGTGGTATATCTTAATAATGATTTATATCTGAGTTACATTACAGATTAAAAGTTTGACTGATTCATTAGGCCATAGCCCTTCCATCTGCTGACTCAAGAATCTGAAATCACACCATCATATGTTCCTAAAATACTGAAATCTTTATATTCAGCTGCACTGAGGAGACAGCAATAATATGCCAAAGTCACTTAGGGATCTCTAGAGGCCAAGCTTAGATGTAAGGTACAGTAATAACACACATAGTCTATTGGCCAGTATTGGTCAAATAACCTCCTCTGACTTCAGTGAGCCAAATAAGTGATTTTAATATGTGTATAAAAGCAAAATAACAACATTTTGGTGAACACATTACATAGGTTACATTGCCAATAAATTGTACTTGGAGGAAATATAATGGGCTTTGAAGTCTACAATAGATATGAAAAAACATTTTTAAATCCATAATTTTGGAATCAGATATATTTTTATAGGTTTTTATATTTCTCTTGAACCTCTAGCTGGTTGAGAGACAATAATTTCCTAAGAATATCATTATTTGACAATTTAACTGCCTTCTAAATATTAAATAGGTCTTTATCTTTCCCCTAACTTCACTTTTGAAAACAATTATTATGGTCAATTTTTGAACATGCACACTTGTCAATTAGATAGCAGTAAAGACACAAGTGTAATTGGTACATAGTTATTCTAGCACAAGTATAGACTTTAGATATTTCTAATAAGTTGAAAGATTGTTTTGTTTGAAATTTGTAAACACAAAGAATATTTGGAACTATAGCTAATTGAAGAAGAAATATTGTTTATGAAAGAAGTATGGGATAAAAATGTGTATATATGTTATGAATAAAATTATGCTATAGGTATTATATTAGATGTACATACAATGGAAATGAGAAAAAAGTCTCAAAAATTTGAATGATGAGTAATTTAACATCAGACATTAGTGTTTCTTATTTTCAATTAACATTTTGTTTAAAATATAGTAATATTTCTCCTTATAGGAAGACAGAAATTAGGTCTTTGCAAATATAAGTAAATTATGTTAAATTCGGTTTGGTCCAAATACAATGACTTACGTCCTTATAAAAATTTAGACATACACATAGGCCCTCACAGAAGGGGGAAAGCTATGTAAAGATGGAAAAAGAGATGAAATAATATATCTTTGAGTCAGAAAGTGCCAAGGATTACCTGCAACCACCAGAAGTATAGAGACAAGGAAAATTTTTTCAGAGTGCCTAACATGCCCTGCTGATAACTTTGAACTCAGAACTTGATTCCAGTGTCCAGAGCTGAGAGAGAATAAATTTGCATAGTTTAAAGCTATCCTCCTTAGAATATTCTGTTGTAAATCCATAAGAAACTAATACGGTTTATATCAGAAAATAAGAAAGGCTGGCACAGAAAGAGCTAAGGATCCACCTAAAAGGGTATGAGGGCAGATACCAAACTTGGTAATCTGAGAAGACTAATGAAATTGCCAAATATGACTAATGGGGGGAGTAAAAAGGCCCAAACAAATGACACCAGAAGTAAGAAAGGAGCACATAAATACATGTAATATTCTGGAGAGATAATAAACTATTTTATTCCAAAGTATGTTAAGAAAAATATTAGAAAATGCCTCAAAAAAAAATAGAACTTACTAAAAATGATTCAAATGGGTCGGGCATGGTGGTTCACTCCTGTAATCCCAGCACTCTGGGAGGTTGAGGTGGGTGGATTACCTGAGCTCACAGGTTTGAGACCAGCCTGAGCCAGAGTTAGGCCCCACCTCCAAAGATAGCTGGGTGTTGTGGCAGGTGCCTGCAGTTCCAGCTACTCTGGAGGCTGAGGCAAGACAATTGCTTCGTATTCCACTGAAGGCAACAAAGTGAGACTCTGCCTCCAAAAAAAAAAAAAATGACTCAAGCACTAGAATATCTGAATAATCCTATATGCATAGAAGAAATTAAAGAAGTAATTGAAGATCTATTCCGAAAGAAATTTCCATGCACCGATCAGCTAGAAGAATAATTACAAACAGCCAAACTCAGAGATAAGAAATGTAGTAGTATTTCCCAATTTCTAATAAATGCAAAGATTGTTTTGTTTTAAATCTGTAATTATGTTTATTTCCCATTTATTTGGGGATGCTGTTATAATCTTGACAGCAAAAGTTGATAACAAAGCTTTGAAAAAAGAAATGTGCTCACCAATGACACATAGTTCAAACATAGCTCAAATTATAATTTATTATCAAATATAATTTGGGAACATATATAACATAGTGAAAGTGGTTTATTATGGGAATACAATGTTTAACATTACTGAATGAATTAATGTCTTTTGAGTCATTATTAGATTAAAGAAGATAATCATATATAAGCATATATAAGCATATCCTTAGAACAAAGATATCAGTATGTGAGAAAAGTTAGAAAACTTAAAATAGGAGGGAAAATACATCATTTATAATAATACCAGAAAACAAACCACAAGAACAAATTAAGTAGAAGATATGCAGAATCTTTGAGATAAAACAATAAAGATTTGGGGGGAAACATTGAGGCTGAGGCACACAAATAGAGTGACATACCATGTTTACAGTTTAAATTGACATATACGTCCAAGACAATCTAAATTAAAATATAGACAGATACATTTTTATAGCACTTGAGAAGTTGATTCTAAAATGTATATGGAAACACAATGACCTAGATGCCACTGAAGAACAAATGGAAGACCATTCTAAACCCTGGGTATTATATGTATTTTTTATATTTATAGTAATTAGGAAAGGATAGGAAAATACTAAACAAAATGAAATAGTAAGTCTCAAAACTGATTGATTCATATTTGGATATTTGATATATGAAAGGGTAACCAAGATATACATAATAAATAATGTTTTTTGGTGTAAAGTGAAGATCCACAATGTATACCAATTAGTAAAATTCCTGTGATGTGAAGACTTAAATGTACAGGGCAAAACTATACAGATTTATGAAAACTAAGAATAAGAAAATAGATTTGTGTTTTAAAAATAAGGAAGGATATCTTAAAGAGCATAGTAAATGTACTAATGTTAAAGAAAAAGTAGTAAACTCAACCACATAAAAGTGAGAAATTTCTGATCATTAAAACATACCATGAAGATAGTTGCAAGACAGGAGAAGTTAACTAACCTATTTTATTTATTAAAAATAATTAAATGCTCAAAACCTGCAAGGAAATATGCTCATCTTGCCTAATTATTCATACATATGAGAATTTAAAGCACATCTGATAGATAAGTACAAATTTAAAAGTTTGACAATTAGCCAAGTTGGCCAGCATAGTAATGAACTCAAGTGCATTAATAGAATATTAATTGTATAAACACTGAAGAATAGTTTGTCGTTGTTTAGTAAAGTTAAAGAATCACATATGCTATACATCAAGAGTTTAATTCCTGGATATATACCTTAGAAAAGTCCTCTCCATATTGCTCCTTCATGCATGTACAAGAATGCTTTTGGCAGCGTTGTGACTGCCACTAACTAAAGAAGTCACTAACCTAAAAGTGAAAGAAACCAAACTACAAATCCATAGATGAGGGAGTGATTGTATTAACTATGGCATATTTATATAATAGAAAATTATATTGCAAAGAAATAAACACACCACAATCACCTAAAGCACCATGTGTTCATCCCACAAACATGATAATGAATGAAAGAAAAGTCAGAAGCACACAAATATGCAGTATCAGTCCATTCATACAAAGTTTAAAAACAGGCAAAGGAAATCATCGGATTGGGCATCCTTATACATTTGTTAAAACTATAAAGGAAAGTGATAAAATGACTTTTGCAAATTCGGGATAGAGAAGTGGGGAGGGAATTTAAGGGACATCACAGATGCTCATTATATTCTCTTTCTTGCCCTCAATATGATAACATAAATTTAGTTTACTTTTTTTATTTTTGTTTTTTTTTTGGTAGAGACAGAGTCTCACTTTATCACCCTTCTGGGCTTAGGCGACTCTCTTGCTTCAGCCTCCCGAGTAACTGGGAATATAGGCGCCTTTCACAAGGCCTGGCTATTTTTTTTATTACAATTTGGCTGGGTCTGGGTTTGAACCCGCCACCCTTGGTATATGCGGCCAGCGCCCTACTCACTGAGCCACAGGTGCCGCCCCATAAATTTTAGTTTCATTATTATCTGTTAAAACTATATACATTTATTTTAGTTACATTTTTTGTTACAAACCACATTAAATAGTTAAAAATGGGCAAAGAATCCTCAAGAAATAATGAAAACCATTATTTTTTAATGCCACACTAATTGCCAATCTAGTTGCAAATGGGAGTGGGCAAAACGATTGACTTTTTTATTTTATTTAGTCAACTTTCTTGGTTTTGCTTGGTATTTTGTGAATAGGTGTTTATATTGTTTTCATCAAAATTAACTATCCTAAAAAAAAAAAGTTAGGCCAGCCTGTTTTTCTAGGACAGTATTTCTTAAGTTTTTTTGTAGATCTAAATCATATGAGGATCTTGTTAAAATGCACATTCTGACTCAGTAAATCTGGGCTGGGCCTGAGATTCCAATAAGCTGCCATGGAAGGCCTATGCTACTAGTCTAAGGAATGCTCTTTGAGGAGCACGGCTCTGAGCCACGTAGATAAGTTGGGACTAGCTTAACTGGAATTCCACTGGGGATGTATAGTGGGGTAGTCAAAGATTTTTGCCTAATTGGGACACAGTTGGGACTGAAATGGAGTCCATTGTGCTTGGACTCAGGCATAAGCTGGAACTTCCCCAGCAAACTTGGCACAGCTGTTTTCCCCATGTTGGAGTTACACGGTCTTTTATGCACTCTGGAAGTTAGGACCATACATTCTGGATAACTGAGCCCTACAAATCCCCCTGAACAACACACCTCACGTTGTTCTAAAAGAGAAACAATATGCAATGCACAGCCAGCATTCTAAGGAAAGGCCTTTGAGTTAGTGAGCAAAGGTTTACATTTACAAAATCCACAGTAGAGAAAAAGTATGCCCCAGCTGAAGTGGGTGTAGTCTCCCATCTGCTGCTAGCTAGACAGTCTGGACCCCAGATTATTCTTGCTTCTGAAATACATGGTTTTTATGCCATTGTAATGATATAACTTCTACTTGGTTATGGGGTACTGTGTGCTGTTTTACCTCTTTTGAATATTTATTTTTGAGCTTAAAATGATTTTATATTCTTAATCTATGGTTAGAATCTTTCTATGATTTTTATTTATTTATTTATTCATTTATTTATTTAGAGACAGTCCTACTTTTTTGCCTTCAGGAGAGCGCCGTGGTGTCATAGCTTTCAGCAACCTCAAACTCTTGGGTTCAAGCGATCTTCTTGCCTCAGCCTCCCAAGTAGCTGGGACTACAGGTACCTGTCCTTATGGCTGACTGTTTTCTTTTTTTTAAGAGATGAGGTTTCACTGTTGCTCAGATTGATCTCAAACCTGAGATCTCAGGCAAACCACCCTCCTTGGCGGTGGTGGCATTACAGAGGGTTGGAATTACAGGCATGAGTCACTGCACCCAGCCTCTTTCTATGATTTTAAAATTTTTTACTAATCAACTTTTAAAAGCAAAACGATATTGATCTTTAAACAAACTCAACATCTTTAGATTCCATAATGGATTACTTGTGTTTTTATAAACACTAATAATATATTTTGTCATTTCTTTTAGAGGTTTCTTTTTTTTTTTTTAACAGAGTATCACTTTGTCACCCTTGGCAGCCTGCCATAGCTCACAGCAACCTCGAACGCTGGGGCTCATGCAATTCTCTTGTTTCAGCTTTCCAAGTAACTGGGACTAGAAGCACCCACTACAACACCTGGCTGTTCTTTAGAGATGAGGTCTAGCTCTCGCTCAGGCTGGTGTCAAACTCCTAAGCTCAGGCAATCCTCTCGCCTTAGCCTCCAGAGTGCTAGGATTACACACATAAGCCACCGTACCCAAACAAAGTTTAAATTCTTAAAATGAGTATGAAAAATAGGTGTTGGAATTTCTAATCACTTGACTAATTTGTTTATAAGGTACTTTTGATGAAATTTAAATATTTAAAACAGTGACCCAAACCTCTGTGAAAAACAAGAAAAACACTAAAATGAACAGCATGCTTAATAAAGTAATAGAAGTGCCATACATGTAATCTGAAATTATGCCAGTGAAAACTAACACATAATTTTCAATATATGGAAAATTACATAATACAAATCTCAGAAAACTGGCCCTTAGAAAGTAGAAAGGTTTAGAATATGGCAACCAGAATTAAAGCAAAAAAGCTTAGGATTCTTCATGTCTTTTGAATCACCAGCCTTTCCTGTCCTATCTGCAAAATGTCACAGTGAAAAGTTTACTTCTGCCAGTATTAAATGGGATCTTGGTGAACCTCATTTAATACCTCTTTTCATATTCAGACAAAATGATTTTAAGTAACAGAGAGGAATATTATAGTTTTAAATCATTAAATGTAAAAAATAATGAATCATATTCAGTACTGAAAGCACCTTAAACTTGAAGTCTGATTCTTTTCATAATGACATATGGTTTTCAGAAAAATAGCAGAAAGTGACATTCTAGAAAAACAAAATGAGTGACTCACACCCCAGCAAAATTTAATATCACTTCCAGGATATTAAATATTTCATGTGCCAAGTTAGTCACACATTCTGGTCTTGCTTCAAGAGGCACTACTGATGATCTTAGGGGTTTTTTAAAATTTTTTTATTCTAGTGAATCCATGGAAATCTATCCACATATGAAGAAAACACAATGAAATGGATTTATTGTGTCTGATTCAGTGATTCTTCATGGAGTTGATGTAGAAGCCCCTAGAATTAACTGCCAAATGATACAAAAAGAAATTCCTTTAAACCATATACATGGTTTGCCTTTGCAATTGTGTGATGATTGCCACTGGGGACATTCTACCTGAAAATGCATCTAGTCAAGTTTGCGGTGTCTTTAAATACTAAGTGATCCATTCTACTCAATTTAACACCCATCTCTTAAGTATATGTACTTGGCCTTATAGTTAACTCTGAAGGGCTAAAAAGACAACAAAATACAATTGGTCCTTAAACAACACAGGTTTGAACTGCGAGGGTCCACTTACATGCAGATTTTTTCAAAACAAACTTTCAGTGTGTTCAGGGTGTCTGCCTCTTATCCTCCCTCCCACCTCTTCTGCCACTGCCACCCCAAGGCAGCAAGACCAAGCCCTGCTCTTCTTCTTGCTCCTCAGCCTGATCAGCACAAGGACAGGAGGAAGGCGTGATGATCAACTTCTCCTTACTGAGTGGTCAACACATTTTCTCTTCCTTATAATCTTGTTAATAATCCTTTTTTACTCTAGCTTACTTTACTATAAGAATATGGTATATACTATGCATATCATACATTATTAACTGTTAACTGACTGTTTATGTCATCATCAAGGTTACTGGTAGGTAAGTTTTGGGGGAGTCAAAATTTTCTACCACACAGGCGGTAGGTTCCCTCAACTCCTAAGGTGCTCAAAGATCAACTATACAATTTCTTTCCTCAAGAAGCTCATGTTCAGGTTGACAGACAGGAACTTACATATCACAGCAAGAGTTTGGCAAGTGCTATAAAAATAAAATATGATTCTAAGAGAAAAGGACAAGAGAGTTCAAGTTCTGCCACATTAGGTACAGTCACAGTCCCCAAAATGTACATTCTTTGGATCCAGTCATGTATTTTAGCCCAGAAGAAATAAAACACCTCTTTCCTTTCGGGTGTGTATGTAATCTGCATGTAAGTGGACCCTCGCAGTTCAAACCTGTGCTGTCTGTTTAAATTTCAGATTAATGTAGGGGTAAAAACAACCAGGTTACTGTTTGTTTGTTTGTTTGTTTGATTTTTATGAATCTATTTTTAAAATAAATTTATTTCAGGTTAATGTGAGGGTACCAAAAACCAGGTCAAAATATTTGATTTTGTTAGGTAGAGTCCCTTTTGTAGTTGTGTCCCACACACAAAAGGTGTGCCAGCCCCCCTCAGCCACCCCCCCACTCCAGGCCCATTCAGTTAGGCAGATTCCCTCCTGCAGTTGTGTCCTGCACCCAAGAGGTGTGCCATATACCCTTACATTCTTCCCAATAAAACATCTCACTCACACAACGGACCATTAAATTGTATTTTACTGTTATTTGTTTGTTTGTTTGCTCACTTGTGTTTTGTCTTTTAGCCTAACTAGTATAATATCAATGCCACCATCAAGTACTAAATCTCAACTGGTTTTCAGATAAAGAGAAGACTTTATCTTATTTATCCTCTTCTGAATATAATTTTGTTGTTTAAATATCTTCCTCAAAACATGATTATCAAAAGTAAACATGATACTATGTCACGATTTTATAATTCCATAAACACAGTTAAAGACATTACTTTTGGGGTAGAGTTATAATGCCATATTCAATAATTTTTTTCTCTCTTCATTACTTTTAAATGTAGCAAGGCCATTTAAGTATCGGATTTTTGCTTGCTTCCTTGCTTTTAAGACATAATTATTTTCAAGGTGATGGGTACACTAAAAACCCTGACTTCATCATTATACAATTCATCCATGTAACAAAAATAGTTATATTCCTCAAATCTACTGAAATTAAAAAAATAAAAATTATTGGCTGGGCATGGCCACTTGTGCCTGTAATCCCAGCACTCTGAAAAGCTGAGGCAAAAGATGGCTTGAGCCCAGTAGTTGGAAGTTTCCACTTCACTCTATCCAGGGAAACAGAGCAAGACCCTGTCTCAAAAAGAAAAGAATAAAGAACTCATAATTATTATTTATCCCTACTAGATAATGGCACATGTTTCAATCTGTTCAAATATTTTACAACCAAATTTTGATGCCATACATCTTAAGTCTTTTATCATATTTTGATATTTGATTGGCAGTACTCTTATTTTTATCCAGACAATAATAAAAATGCTAATCAATATAAAGTCAAGAACAGGGCTGTCTGGAATTCTGCTGTGGCATATACTAAAGGTCACTGAAGGCTCAGTGCTGAGGAACCTACTTCTACTGGGCTTCTGCCCTGTTCAGGTGTGTGTTTCACCTGGAAGACCCTGCTCTGGTCCACCCCTTCATCTGTTGAACCCTTTGTTTCCTGTCCATCCCAAACTGTTTTCTTGTGGCCCTGAGTTGACCTTGGATTCTGTGTTCTTAACGCTGGCCTTCATAGGTGTGAGTGGACTGGAATCCTCAGTCCTCTCATAGCTGTTGGTCCTAAAGGTACAAATGGTAAACTGTGATAATTTTATTTAAGATGGACTGAGTGCCCAGTGTGTGAAAAGTACCCTCTTAAGTCTCTTGTGCGCATTTTCATTTAATCTTTATTATAAATCTATGAGGGGTACCTATTATCAGGCCATTGTACAAAAACGGAAACTGAAGCCTGGGTGACTTGCCCATGGTCACAGTTGATAGATGCACTGAGAGAATTAAAGGTGATTCGTTAATTCACATCCCCAAGATAAAATTATTCAACCAACTATAACCACCAGATTATCCTACCACTATTAATGATGTTTAAGAGACTTTAGTAATTGCTTTTTAAAAATCAGTACCTATACCACACACACACACACACACACATGGGGTAAAACCAAACACTGGCAAGGACATGAAGCGGCTGTAGTGCTCATACATTGTGAACAGGGATGTAACAGAATTTGGTTCCCTCCACTTTGAACAGGGGGTCAGGGATTTCACATATGATATAGAATCATGCATGTCATATATTTCCACTATGACCAAGCAATTTCATGCCTAGATATGTAAGAAAACTAGAAAAACTATTTACAAAAAGGCTTGTCATGAGAATATCCATGAAAGCTTTCATAAAAATCTGGAAATTGTCCACATGTCTATAAATAGGGTAATAAACTGTGTCTTACTCCTCGGAATATGACTCAGTAACAAAAAGGGATGAACCACTGATACATTGAAAAACGGCTAAATTTCTTGGGCAAAAGAAGCCTTTTCACAAAAGTTAGTGTATAGCAAGGGAATGATGACCCTAGGAAAAGGGAAGTTATAATTCATATCGTAGTTTGAATTCACACTGGCACCAAGTGTGTGCACCCTCCTTTCTAAGCACTGCTTTGAAACAGTCTGAGGAGCTGGCCTCAGCTTCTCACACCTTGACCACTTTTTGGAAACTGAATTATTTCCTTCTTCCTTAGCTGCCTGTCTGGTTCTTCATGGCCTACAGTGATTGCAGAACCTGTTTTTAGACATTCTTTGCGTCCATTCTTTGGAGATCTCTGGCGTAAAGATGCTGGGACTGAGTGCTCTTTTGCTGCCTCCTCTGCTGGAACTTACAAAGCATCTTATCTCCTTGCCATGGTTTCTGTGAGACAAACTGCCTTTATGGATAGGACGAAAGCAAAACAGCAGTTAAGTTGTTGTGTATTATACCATCTGTTCCAAGGAATGGAACTCTCTTTTCCTTGTTCTTCTTCCTGTTTTTAACCTAGCAAAAGGGTTCTTTTTATTTTTTCCAGAATATTATTCAAGGCTCAGATATTTTTTATTAGCCTTCCTGGTACTGTTATGATTTCATGAACTCCTAACATTTGTATTTAGCTGCAAGCACCTTCTCCACTGCTTCTCTTCTTTGTAAATGCCTAAGCACCAAAGAATATCCAGTGTCCTAAAGCTTTCTTTAGATAGTATCATATTTTCTTATCCAGAGACTGTTTTCTTATACAGATTCAAAGCATGCAATTCCCCACCATTTCTCTCTCTATTTTTTTTCCTAAACAAACAAAAAAGCTATGGTTGGGGACACCTACATGGATATATTCAGCTGAAATAAAAGTGAAATTTGATACATAGAAAAAGACTTTCACATTATAACTCCCCCCTACTCCTATGTTAAAACTAATGATGTGATATTTTCTCCCTAAAAAATAAAATATTCTATTAGTTTTGTGATTGCTCATTGAATTCTTCTTTTTTCTAATAATAACAAAGAAAATTTTCCCACAACAACAGAAGAATGAACTATAGGTCCATATGAAAATGGATCTTTGGAGCATTCTAACAGAATGCATACATAATATTTTAATATAATTTAAGCAACAAAAAATATCATAGTTATATTAAGTTCCCATTATGTTTACTGCAATTATTTTTACCTTAACATCATAGTTGTTCTAAATCCCCTCTACCAGGGCCACAATATTATTGTCCATGACATAATATTGTATTATTTTCAGAATTAAATATTAATGTTATAAGAATTGTTCAGAATTATATCAAACAAAAAATTAAATAATGAACTAGTGATCACTACAGGGCACAGATATGTAAGGCTCCTTCCCATTCATGCTGAATGGAGACTTAGCTAAAATACGTGGGCAGGATTGAGACTTTTACCCATCAGCAAATGCATCTGTCAGTTTGGAACAAGGAAGTTTCATTGAAGCTTGGATGAAAAGAAGTTCCTCCCACCCTGATAGTTTCATTCAGGACTTGGGAGGAGAAGCCTGCATTTGCTGTCAGGCTCCTTCCAAGCTGGTCACTCACAGGAGCCTGGGTGTTCCGGAAAAGACACACTTTCTTCTCGGCTCCTTTAAGCCATTTTTTTGCAAAGTCAGTTTCTTACAGAGTGGTCCAATTCTACCAGTAATCAGGAGAATAAGTCTATGTGCCTTTTTCTTTCTGTATTAGTAAATCCACTTGCCTGCAAATACATGTTCTGCTTTGACACTTCCCTAGTAATGAAAACGTAATTGCTTTTCTATGCATCTTCTGTTTTAGTCATATTTACTAAATAGCTCATAAGTTACATGAAAAAATGGTTATATAATGTATTCTTTTTCAATATCCATTATATTTCTTATTAATTTTCCATAAATGCTACAGATAGAATATATTGCTTAATATCTTGTTGTATGATCCTTAGTGATGTTTGAATTGCAGTGTTCTTCCCATTTTTTGGTCTATTAAAAATCTCCCACTCTTTTGCCTCTTTTTCATGACTCTTTACTGAAGAGTTTGGGTTGCATACATTAACATGGCAAAATACAGCACTCTTAAATTCTATATTTTGGTTCTCCCTATGTGAAATGCAAAATATTTTGGATTTATAATTATGCAAACATCTGGAAGAAGTGAATATTATCTCTTTTTAACTTATTTCCAAATGTTTTTGTTTGCTTCTGAAAGTGTAAAGGAAAGTTGATAAGAGTTGATGCAAGTTATCTCATAGGTGATAGCTATTAACTATATTAAAAATGTGCACGAAGTGAGGTCAAAATTAGATGTTGCCTCACTATAAATTGATACACAGTGGCACTGAAAGTGTCTCAAAATAGCACATCAGCCCCTACCCAGAAGAGGTTGCATGAGATCTTACTCCCACTACAAACATCAAAATAGGTGAATAAAAAGTTATCAGATATTTGACAACAGCCCATATAGTGCTACAAGTTCTGAGGAAAAGGAAACAAGAGAAGTGAGCTCTGCATTTCAGTTTCTAGAATGCAAACAAAGCCCATTTGTTTGAGTAGACCAAGAGGAAAGTTCAAGCAGCATGTAGCAGCTAGAATCTTTTTGACAGTGCGCCAGAAAGGAAGAAACTGCTCACAGAAAGAGAGAGCTCTGGATTCCTGCAGAAATATCCAACAGATCTTTGGCTAAATGCTTATCTGGACATATGTCAGATAAAACTCACAGGACTGAGGAAATAATGTCTAGAAAGAAGACAACTGAATAGTTTTCAGAGCTTGCATAATCCTGGAATAAGTTGACTTTCGACCAGCTGAAGTACATGGTCCACATCATGCAAGAAGCCCTTTTTCTGAGCATTATTCAATACTCAGAAAAGCACTGTCGTCACAGGTTATGCCTTTATTAGGCTTAAATTGAAGGCTTCCTTGGAAAGACTCCTAAGAATCAACTGTGAAGAGAATCAAACTAAAGCAACTTAGCTACACTTCAAAATGTAGTTTTGTGAATTCAACAATCTTTACAAAGAGTGCAAAATGAAGCTCACAAAACTAACAAAAACAAGTGTACTAAAACAAATCAGAAATTACTAGAATGCAAATAAGCAGGAATATATGACCTTCAACCAAGAGAAAAATCAACTAATGGCAAACTGTCAAATATTCATTCAATCCAAGATTCTTCCAAAAATAAAGATAAAGAGAGTATCCTCAAAAATAGTCCAAGATTAAAGACATTAGAAGTTATGCATGTAGAAAGAAAATGAAACAAGATGAAACTTTGGATATGCACAGAGGAATGAAGTTATAGAAAATGGAAAACATGTAGGTAAATATAAAATATTTATTTTCTTTAAGTTAATCTACTTAAATGAT
Organism: Otolemur garnettii; assembly: GCF_000181295.1. Taxonomy (NCBI): domain Eukaryota; kingdom Metazoa; phylum Chordata; class Mammalia; order Primates; family Galagidae; genus Otolemur; species Otolemur garnettii. Next base: position 1,573,089 of record NW_003852549.1, read on the forward strand.
TATAAAATAATTGACTCTGTAAACAAAACTACCAACACTGTCAATGAGATTTGTAACATGTGAAAACAAATTTTTCACATCAGTAATAAATAACACTGATAATAAATAAGAACCTGAAACAGAAAATGGAAGTATATTCTTATAAGACTCTCGTAATATAGATGAAATGTGTAGGAAAACTCACTGAGACAAATAATATTCTGAGCCACTAAAAGTACCAATAAATGTAAAAGAACTGAAATCAGGCAAAATATGTTCATCCAACAGAAGAGAATATTGCTATATCTCATAGCCGGAAGATATATAAAAAATATGATTATTTAGAGATAGTTTGAGCAAGTTTCTAAATAACCTATGGGTTAGATTTATTGCAGAATATGCATCAATCAGGATGTGGGAGGAATGCATTGCCTCTTCCTCCCTGACTAGCAGGGTTGAAGGTTTTTCTGGTGCTGAAATGAATAATGCATGAGGGCAGTGAACATCCGTACAAATTTGGGGCAGAGTTCTGTTGCCATTAGGGTCTCTCAGAAAAGTGATGTTGTGAAGAATAAGCACGCTTATTGAAATCATGTATTAAATAAAGGTGACCATTTGCTTGCTCAGGCAAAATGGTTAGCTTTCTTTATTTACTGTTGGTATATATAGCCAATTTTGCACATGTACACTATACATCAATGACCTCATTAATATTCATTACAATCCCTCTGCACATGCACACTGGACATCAATGACTTCCCTCTGCACATTCGTATTAATGACTTCATTAATCCATTTAAACATCTTGTCACTACCTTGTGAGTAGCTCCTCCCTAGTAATCTGATAATCCACCCAAAATACACCTTTTAGCATAACCCTTTCAACATAACCAGGTTTTTTTTTCTTTTATAGCATAACTATATACATTAATGCAATCATGGGGTATAGTGTGCTGTTTTCATATACATTTTGAAATACTCTCATCAAACTGGTTAACATAACCTTCATGTCATTCTCT
>NW_003852549.1:1577297-1641210 GCF_000181295.1 Otolemur garnettii
AAAATTTGGTAATTTCCTTCTTGATCTCATCTCTGACCCATCTATCATTCAGCACAAGGTTATTTAGCTTCCATGTTTTTGTATGAGTCTGTAGATTCCTGTTTTTGCTGAGATCAACTTTTATTCCATGATGGTCCGAGAAGATGCATGGAATAATTTCTATTCCTTTAAATTTTCTGAAGTTAGATTTATGGCCTAGGATGTGATCAATTTTGGAGTATGTCTCATGTACTGATGAGAAAAATGTGTATGCAGTTTTGTTAGGATGAAATGTTCTGTAAATGTCTGATAAGTCCAGAAGTGAATAGTTAAATTTAAATCTAAGATTTCTTTGCTAAGCTTCTTATTGGAGGATCTATCCAACACTGCCAATGGAGTGTTAAAATCTCTGACTATGATGGACCTGGGAGAGATCAAGTTGCTCATGCCGGCTAGAGTCTCTTTTATAAATTGAGGTGCATTCTGGTTGGGTGCATAGATATTGATAATTGTGATCTCATCATACTGAGTGTTGCCCTTAACAAATATAAAGTGGCCATCTTTATCTTTGGTTACTTTTGTTGGTTTAAAACGTATTATATCTGTGAATAAAATTGCAACCCCTGCTTTTTTCTGCTTTCCATTAGCCTGGAATATAGATGACCATCCCTTCACCCTGAGTCTATATTTGTGTTTTAAGGTAAGATGAGATTCTTGTATACAACAGATGTCTGGTCTAAGTTTCTGTTTCCAATCAGCCAATCTGTGCCTCTTTATAGAATAATTTAAGCCATTCACATATATTGAAATTATTGATAAACCTGATGAAATGTTAGGTATGGAATTATTCGAAAGTCCAGTGGACATTTTTAATCCTTTTGCCAGTGTAGAAGTTGGAGTTTGATCAATAGTTTCTGAGTTAGTTTACTTTTGTGGTGGAGGATTGCACTGGTCATTATGGAGAATAGGTCTGAGAATATCCTGGAGAGCTGGTTTAGTTATGGCAAATTTCTTCAATGCATGAATGTCATTAAAGTATTTAATTTTTCCATCATAAATGAAACTCAGTTTAGCTGCATACAGGATCCTGGGCTGAAAGTTATTTTGTTTTAAGAGATTAAATGTCAATGACCACCCTCTTTTTGCCTGAAAGGTTTTAGCAGAGAGATCTGAAGTTATTCTACTATTCTTCCCCTTGTAGGTTATGGTTTTCTTATGTCTTGCTGCTTTCAAGATTTTCTCTGTCATATTCACTTTAGTGAAGTTAATTAGGATGTGTCTGGGGGATGTCTTATTTGGGTTGAGTCGTGCTGGGGTTCTGAACCTCTCTGACATCTGCATTTCAGGATCTCTTGAGATATCTGGAAAGTTCTCTTTCATAATTTCATAAAGAAGAGCCTCTGTGTTTTGCGAAGCAACTTCGTCACCTTTAGGGATGGATTCCTATGAGGCAAATATTAGTTTTCTTCAAATTATTCTAGAGCTCTCTGAGAAAATGATCCATTTTTGCTTTCCATTTCTGATTCTCTTTGGATGTTTGGACATATTCAGAAGCTTTGTCTTCCACATCTGAGATCCTTTCTTCTGCCTCCTGCACTCTGTTACCAAGAGATTCTACTGTATTTTTCAATCTTTAAGAGCTGCAATCTCTTGTCTTAATGTTTCAAAATCTTTGGTGGTTTTTGTCTGTGAATTCGTTGAATTCTTGAGTGAAATTTTGGAATGCTCCTTGAATTTCTACTTCTATCTTTGCCTCTATTCTGTTTATCTTATTTGCAATCCAAATTCTGAATTCAATTTCTGACATCTCAGCCATTTGTTTATAAAGAGGATCTTCAGTTTTGTCTGCCACATCCTTTCTTGGGGGGGTTGACCTACTCTGGTTATTCATATTGCCAGAGCTTTTCCACTGATTCCGCCCCTTGATTATTTTACCCCATTTGGCTTTTCCCCTTGAAGTTTGTCAAGGACCTGTATGGCATTACAGCCTAAGAGACTGGGGACCTGCTTGGTGTGGTGGGGCTAAGTGGCTCTGTCTTATTTTCAGCTGGTCTCTGTCCTACCCTAGTGATTCAGTTACTCTTGGTTGAAGTCTCTGCTGTGGAGAAATACCGGCAATTAGGTTGCCCTGCCCCCCACAAACAACAATTGGACAAGGAAAATCAAACCTTCCCTCAACCATACACCCAGGATGCCCCTTTGAATAGTCCCCAGGTGGTCTGCCAAATCAGTTGTCCCAGGCAGCAACAGTTTCAGGTGGAAGTGTTCAAATGTTTCTGGCAGGTAGATAAGAGGAGTCTCCTTGCTGCTCAGATATAACTTGTTCCAGTGCTCCACGAGGGCAAAGGGACCCACCCAGCAAATGGGTTAGTCTGGGAAGGTTAATACCTCCTTCCCCACCTTGTACCCAGTCACTCATAATCCCCCAGGTCTGTGACCCTATTCACACCAGTAGGCAACTGCTCCCGGGGTTTACGACTGGCAAAATCAGCCAGAAATCTGAGTTCAGCAGGGGGCCTTGCATGTTTGAGTTAGGCTTCTGTCTGGCTAGATTCCTGTGCAAGTCAGAGGCCGCACTCAGCTCTGGGAAGCAGACAAATAGCAGTTTACACTCAGGTGTCAATTCCAGCCTCTGCCTGCCCACTGCCTTTGTCCCAGCTGTGTTACCCTGAGGGCTGGCGCTAATGGGCTCTTTACTTTAAAGTTATCAGCATTCTGCCTGTGGCTGCTGTCTGGAACCTCTAGTTGCCCAGAGAGATGGGGCTGGAATGGTGTCAATTCACAGCTCAGGATACCACTGTTGGTGTATGGCTTCCTCCAAGCCAATTTTCTTCTCCTCATGCCTGTGCCACAGTCAGCACAGGCAGCACAAGCCCTTTCCCCCTCCACTTCTCTCAAGGAGATGCCCAAGAATCTGAACTCCATAGGTAACAAATCTCCAGACCTCGGAGTGGGTGGGTGGGGACTCCTCAGAGTTCAATGCTGAAGGTGGGGAATATATACAGTTTTATGCCTGGCAGGAGGGTGCCATGGCATGCCAGCAGGAGTAGGAGGTCCAGTTTTTAGGGGGTCTTTCCCATGGGATAGAGTGGGAGGAAGTTTGAACTCTGCTTATTTGTTTTCATGGAGTAAACTGTGAGCCCTTGTTGTGGGGGAGGGGACTCCTGTCCGCTTGGTGGTGGATTTTGTACTTTTTAGTTGTATTTTTGGGGTCACAGCTCACCTCAGGAAGGTTGAAGGGTGCACTTCAATCTCTCTCTGCTCTGCTCTGAACCATCAGCTCCTTTGCTAAACTTTTGTCCTTTAAGCCTTCTTCTGGACAGGAGCTTCTGTAAAAATCTGGCTACAGTCCGCCATCTTGACCACGCCCCCCCAACATAACCAGGTTTAACATAATTTAATGGACCACGTGTTGTTAGCCATTACTTCTTTTGTTCTTATCTGATGAAGCCTGAGGCTATGGAGGAAAGAGACGGTTTGAAAATCTGTCCTACTGACCTGGCCATTTGGAGGCAGTTACTTCGACCTTTAAAAAAAAAGGCATAATTAAGAAACTTCTAGAGCATACAGAAATTTGTGTGCAAACCTCTACTCCCATTGGGCCTTAAGTCAGTGGGGTTTTACACTTGCAATGGACCAAGCTGACCTTTGGTCAGGGGGTTTTGGGCCCACAACCAACCCGGCCATATGGGATTCTGCCTCCATTTCTCACAAGTATGCCTGCACAAAGTCTTTTCACTGCTTTCTCTCAAACAGCTTTTTTTGGCCAGAAGCATATAGGCCTTTCTCCTGTATTTCCCCCTTCTTTTTCTTATTGGCATTAACATCAGACATCATTAAAGCAAAAACGGCAGCATGTCTTTCATTCTCCATACTAGTTTGATGTAACTTCTTACACACAATATATAAAATTAAATAAAAGATAAGTAGCAAAGCAAAAGATCCAACAGTACTTCCAATAAACCCATTGATCTTGGGCATAGGATTCATTTGTTCTATTCCTTTTGCTAATCCCTTCAAGATGTCATCACTATCCACCTTTTCCAACTTAGGTTGGAAAGTATAATCCACTTTATTCTGTAAATTCATAATATCATTAGTTAAATTCTCATAATTAAGCAAATGTTTTCTAACTTTCTTCCAGGGAAATCTTGTTTCATTATATTTTACAAGGGTAATACAAAAAGTGGTAATATTCCAACCAAATTTTTGTTTTGTCTGCCTTATTAAACTAACCAATTCATCACCCATCATAACAACTGTCTGTTCCAAATCAGAAATTTCATTAGACATTTCAGTATCTATTTGTCTTTTGGCAATCAATAACTGTACTGAATTTCTGTGCCAATCAGCAACAAAAGTCTGTACCTTATATTTCGTGTCAAGGCAACTCTCGTTGTAGCAACAGTTACAGTAACAGCAATGATCCCCAAAATGGTAGCAATCAACAGTCCAATAAACCAGCGACTTCTCTTCAGGATTCTCTTAGCCAACAGCTGCAATATTGATACAGCCAGGGACTCTTGGCAGGGTCTTGCCAAATCTACTGGCAGCCAAACTCTGGTTCAAGCTCTCAATAGATACAGTTGTTCATTAGAGGGATCAAAACTCACAGATTTGTTAATGCAAGTAAATAATTGGCAAGCAAGACAAAATAATTTTCCTGTTTCCTTGTTCCAATTTACATTTCCTTTAAGTCACACAAAAAGTAATGGTAGGCAAGCCTGAATATATCGAGTATCTTTAACTTCAAAACTCATAGTGTATTGATTATTCTCAGGCTCATGAGGCAGACTACCCCTCCAGGCTTTAACAGTCTGCATGGCAACAGCAACCTTCCACAAATGAACTTACTTTGGATAACTCCCAAGACTGGGGGAGGGGGTGAAAACCCACCATTGCTCCAATGCATAGGGTAACCAGTGACTATTCCAACTACATCTTTCGTTGATGGATACTTGTAATTCTCCATTGGGATGTCGACTGGGACATCAAATGGAACAGGAGCACCAGATGAGGTTTGTAATCTTGCAATAGGTCCCCAATCCACAATCTCTCCATATGTGGTATTTTTCAACATAAAGGGATGTTGTCCTTTACATTTCACCCAATGAATCCAATTATGAATTTCTTTAAAAGAATGCATCTGGCATGGGGGTAATTCTAGATTAGTGAGCACATTTTTAACTTGATGTTTATCCCATGCATATGTACTCAACATATACATTTGAGACACCAAATGTAGTTTGTTTGATGGATATTCGTATGAGCTCACCCATGCTTACATAGACATATGGAGACAATGCATAGTGTTACCAATACAAATGGGGGGATTGGTCACTCCAGTAGTATAATTAAAAATGATAGTGCCTTCTTCCTCTGGTTTAAAAGGTCCCCTGGTTTCATAGGAGCCTGGAAGCCAGGCAGAATCATTAATATAAATAGGTACAGTAGGTTCCATCCAACCTCTTAGTAAAGGAGGGTTAGGGACATATGTCCAGTAATGATAAGACCATTGGATATATGTCCAATAATGGTAAGTCTCTCCCCTTGCTGTTATTGATAGAATAGCAATAACAGCTAAAAGGAAATTAACAGTAGTCATCTCTTGTTGGGTTTTACATACCACACCTTTGGCAGTATCACATAATTTCTTTAACTGATCCTAAGTAACATCAGACAATTTCAGTGTTCTCTGCATAAGGTCCTGTCTCTTTCTCTGGGATCAGCTCATGCTCGTCTTGTTCAAATTGGTTGTTAATCATTTCACCACCCTCTTCTTCATCTTCCTTTTGTGGTATTACTACCTCTGGGCAGTGTCATAATTTTAAATTCTTATCTGGAACCCAGAGTTTATTATCTCCTATGGAAATATAAACATAGCCTCTTCCCCCAACATAATACAGTAGCTGGTATCCATACATTCTTAATTATATCTTTATAATAAACTGATTGGTTAAGAGGGGGTGAGGTCACAGTTACCCAATGTTTATAAGCTGGTATTTCATTTTTCTCATTCATATTTTAAAAAATTAATATAAAAAGAGCTGAAAATAATCTATTTCTAGGGGTGATGTTATACTGTTCCCCTCTTTTTTTCAATTTTAAAAGTATTTCTTTCAAAATTTGATTTTGCCTTTCGATAATAGCTTGTCCAGTGCTATTACTTGGAATTCCTGTGATATGTTCGATATTATATAATTTAAAAAAGACTTGACATCTGTTAGAGATATAAGTAGATTCATTATCTGTTCTACTAAATTATTTAATTGATGAAGTGCTTCAAACTTTTTTAGAGGAAGGGACCACTGCTCCATCCAAACTGGTTTATTGGTTTTCCATTGCAGAGAGAAGGCAAAGAGCTGTCGGGCAGTGGCCTCTAGGAAAAATCCTCTGTTAAAGTGGGAAGTCTGAGACCTGTCTTATCATGACCAATTCGAATTACTTCAGGCTCTCTGACAATGCTGGGCTGAGTCAGATCAAACCCCATATTAAACATGATATTTTTAACAGTTTTAGAGATAGTGGAAATAGTAAACATAGCACCCCATTGTTGTAATAAATCTCTTCCCCACAATGTTATTGCTATAGGGGCAACATATGGGCAGACACAAGCCTTCTGTCCATCAGGCCCTTTGCAGGGTAAGTCTAACATACTTTGTTCAATATTAGTCGTAGTCCCAAGGCCAACAAAAGTAGCCTGGACACGTGTCTTAGGCCAATTCTTTGGCCACATATGTGTGGTGATGATAGAGACATCAGCTCCTGTATCCACTAAACCTTCAATCTGGGTATCAGTGTTAAAAGTTACCTTACACTGGGGGCAGTTATTTAGAAAAGTATACCAAAAAACATGTTTTCCTGTGCTTTCACACCTGCCTTCACAAAAAACTGGTGCTGTTTCACCCTTGTGATCTAAAGGTTGCCAAGCTCTGATATGGACATCCCTTACTTGTATTATCTGTTCAGGGGTCAGAGCTGCCTGAGCATTCACTGTCTCAGAAGGTCCAGTCCCTGTTAGTTCTTTAAAAGTTAGTCCACCAGCAACTTCGTTCCTATGTACTTGTATTTTTGCCTTTTCAGTCCACCAAGATTTGAATTGAATATACTGACCTGGGCTCAAGGTGGTACAAGCCAAAGTGTCCCAATCTAAAGGAATGAAGTGATACCTTCCACAATAAGAAGATAGGATGTCCACCACATAGGGTGAATTGAGCCCATAAGTATGAATCACATCTTTCCAAATTCTCAGAATCTTAATCGGGTCTTCAGTATAATTGATGGTAGCATTGCCTTGCTCGTCATATACCTGAGTTACAGGCATGAATAAGGATTCCTCCTTCCCTTTTCTAGAGGTAGTAGAAGCCTCTGCATCAGGAACAATATTAAAATTATCAGGCTCGACATTAAAGTGAATTCTAGGGCTTTTAGGATCAGGCCAGACTGGATATAATGCTGGTGGAGTGGTTGGGGCAATTTTGGGAACAGCAGAAGGAGCTGCGGGAGGGGGCCTGAAAGTTTCTACATATCAAGGGCCAGTTTGCCGCTTTTCTAATTCCTGAAGCCACTTTTCCATGGATAAAAAACCTTCAGTAAGTAACTTTTGAAGACTCTTAAAGTCTTCCGCAACAGAGACATGGGTAATAGTATTGTCAGAATCAGTTTCGCTATGCTCTGGATCAGATGAGTCCTTGTCAGGGGGGCAATGCATAGAACAGTGCATCCCATCAGGACTTTTTAAAGGTACATCATATATAGGTTGTTCAGCACCTGCACCCTCCTCAGTAGTCGGAGGTGGGGGTAGCAGATCATCAAAAGTACTGTCTGTGTCAGAGTTAGACTGCAATGGTTCTAAGGTGCCTGTAACCAAATGATATGCAGTCTAAACCTCTCTATTAATAAATTCTCCCTGCTGGTGTGCTCTCCTAAGAGCAGTTACTACTTTGCTCCACACTTTGATATTTAACTGATTTTTCTTTTCTGGTATAAGCCAGTAACAGTGCTTAGTTACTACTTGAAATAATCCCCTTAGAGTTTTAGTCTTCAAGGAGACTCCTGTTGTTTGCAGCAAAGTTTTGAGCAAAGCAACATACTGTTCCTTCAAGGAATGATTATTATCCATTTTACCTTTATTTATTCCAAAGAGTCTGGTGTACCCCACACGACCGTTATCTTTTTGGTTTTAGTTGTCAATGACTTACTTAGTTATACACCACTTTGTCTGGAGCGTCGAAGTAGGGTGTCCCTGAAGAAGCTGGCCAGGCTAGTTTCACGAAGAACACCCTTTGTACCCTGCTCACCCTGTTCACTGCGCCAGAATGTTGGAGTGCAGAGCACACAAGCATAGTGAGAAATTACTCTAGTACATATAAGTACATCCCATGATCAAAAAATGGTGGATAATTCCCTCCTAGGGCAAGGATTTTGTTAGTACAATGTGCTAGGATTCAGTATCAGTCAGTCATTCACCCTTGTTCACAAGTGGGATGCAGGGAGTAGGCTGCTCAGTGGGTCCTTGGGCACCATATGTGGTGGGTATCACTTATCTTGTCTTTACCAGACAAAGAGGTAGTGCGAGCCTCATGGCTACAAGGAGACTCCTTTGTTTCTGGGAAAGGAACTCAGAAGGGAATGCATCAGTTCATCAGAAAGTTACAAAGTTCTGGTCAGCAAATCTTACTGGCCTAAGAATTTGAAGCACAAGATATCTGCAAACAAAAGCAACCAACAAACAAAAAATCTATTTAAAGGGTTTTCTTGCTTATGGAGCTGGCTATAGGGTCATACTGCTAAATAATACCACTGAAAAATATGAAAGGAATAAATAGGTGAAGAAAAAAGTGAAGAAAATATATCTTGGATTTAATAAAAGTTAAACATAAGGAAAAATGTATGGTATTTACTTAAAGAGGTGATTGAAAGGATGTTTATGACATTAGCTATTATGTCAAACAAGTAAGAAAATCTAAAACCCCTTAATGAGGGAAATGTATAGAAAAGAGTTATAAATATTAAGTCAACTATATAAGCAATTCCCTTCAAAATACACCAATTAAAGGACAGAGACTGAGAGTAGATTTAAAAAGCAAGACCCAATTATAGGTTGTCTATAAGAAACTCACCATAAATTTAAAGACACAGAGAGAGTAAAAGCAAAGGGATGGAGATGTGCAAAGCTAACGCTGGTGAAAGCAAAGCTGGGGGGCAGTATCAACCTCAGACAAAGGAGATCTCAGAGCAAGGAAAGTCAGGAATAAACAGGATCATTACGTAATGACAAAAGGGTCAATTCTCTAAGAAAATGTACAATTTTAATGTGTTTGTCCCTAACAACAGAGTATCAGAATATGTTTGACAAAAACCAAAGAACTGCAAGGAAAAATAGACAAATCCACTATTACACTTGGAGATGGCAGCACACCTCTCTCAGTAATAGATCCAGTGAGCAGAAAATCAGCAAAGATGCAGTTGAACTGAACAGCACCCACCATCCGTCAGCTGAATGGACTTGGCTTTATAGAATACTTTACTCAAAATGTATATTCCTCTTCTCTAGCTTAAATAGAATATTTATTAATCAACACATTGAGCCATAAAATGCACCTTAATAAATATCAAACAAAACAAAACAACATATATATGTATATATAAAGTATGCTCTCAGACCAAAATGAAATTAAATGAAATCAATAATAGAATGATAGTTGAAAAAAGTCTTAAATATTTGGAGACAAATAACACACTTCTAAATAATACATGTGGATTTTGTCCACTGCTTTTCTGCTCCAGACATTGTGACCACAGTTCCAAAGCAGCAAGAAACGATGCAGCCCCTGGACACTGTCGAGCTGGCCAAGCCAGAGGAAGTGGAGGTGCTGGAGCCCGAGGAAGACTTGGAGCAGTTTCTGCTGCCTGTCATCAATGAGATGTGCTAGGACATCGCATCTCTCACCCGTGAGCATGGGGGGTGGGGGGATGCACATGCGGAAAACGGACAATATGCTCAACCTTCAGGTGGAGGCCGCAGAGGAGAGCACACTGAATCATCTTCAGAACCCAAACGATGGAGTCGAAGGCAGAGGTACCAAGAGGTGCGAGAAGGCTGAGCACAAGACGACGGAGATCGGAGATCATGAAGATGGCAGAGATGTTGGTGGAGCTGGTCCTGTGGATAGAGAACAGCCAGTCCTAGCGAAACAGCCTTGGCGGTATACAGCCAATGGATTCTGGTCAGCTGATGGCGAGTGGCTGACACCCTGGAGAAGCTGTAAGGAAAGAGCCTTTTGTTTTCTTTTTTTCCTCTGTCTACAGTCTGTCCTTCACTTGCACCAGGTTTCTGCTATGGTCTGTGGTTGATGATCTCAATATGAGTTTTTGATTATTAATGTTTTTGTTTGGGGAAATAACTTTTTTTTGGGAAATGCTTTCACATGCAGAAATTAGGGCCTAGACTGCAAGCTCTTGCAGCAGTCACATTTGTTCCTTGGCTTTGGTTGTTATTTCTAAATTTTGAGGTGATTTGCTCTTTCTTGTGTGACCTGATAGCTCCCTGGAACTTTGGGTCTGCATGTGACACACAAGACTCAGAGTTCTTCAGCTCTGGAGGTGCTGAAAGAGCTCTGTTGATTCTAGAAGACAACCCCACGCAACAGCTGCTGAAGAAAGGACCAGATTCTAGAAGACAACCCCACGCAACAGCTGCTGAAGAAAAGACCAGATTTCAGCTGGAAATGTGGATGGGGCTGATCTGGGTAGGCCTGATGAATCTGGAGAAGAGGTAGAAAATAGTATTGTCTGTATTTGGGGACTTTAATTTCTGTGTGAGACCAAAGGAGAAGAGATGTATTTTGTTCAAAATTTAAATTCTATGTGGTACACTATCTGATGTAATTGTCTGGTGAGTTTATTTGGACAACCTAACTCATCTTTATCTGACTTAGAACTTAGAACGGAGGATGCAATCTTGATATTCTGTACGAGTTGATGTAATATCTTGATCCATTTTGAGGGATCCTGGGCATAAAATGGAAAAGTTATTTGCAAAAGACCTTAAGTGGATAGGAGAGGAAATCATGGAATTGTCTGCACTGGACCCTAAACTGGACTGGGAAGAGGCATCTTTAAGGTTCATACACTGTCTATAAGTTTATCTGAGCACACCTGACAAGTATTTGAGGTCAAAACCCTACCATGTTAAGAAAAAAAAAAAAAAAACTTACCATGTTAATAAAAGTATTTATTTGCTTGAAAAGACAAAATAAATAAATAAAACATGTGGGAAAAAAGCCTAAGACAAATTTAAAAAATATTTTAACCTGAATGAAAAATAAATAACAGATTTCTAAACTTTGTGGGGTGCTGTGAAAGTAGTGCCTAGAAAGAAATTTATCACATTGAATGCATATATTTCATACAAAGATCTAAAATCAATAATCTAGGCTTTCACTTGGGGAAAGTAGGAAGAAAGAGCAAATTCAATCCAAATTATTTTGTGCATATAAACAAACTGATTAGAAAGGTAATATGGAAAGACAAACAACACCAACTCTACCCAATATTAAGACTTACTATAAAGCTACAGTGACCAAGAATGGATAATATAGACACATCAATCAAAGGAACAAAATAGAGAGTCTAGAAATATACTCACAAAAATATAGTCAAGTGATACTGGACAAAGAATCAAAAGCAATATAAGAAAGAAAGAACAGGGCAGCACCTGTGGCTCAAAGAAGTAGGGCACTGGCCCCGTATACCAGAGATGGCGGGTTCAAACCCAGCCCCAGCCAAAAACTGCAAAAAAAAAAAAAAAAAAAAAAAAAAAAAAAAAACACCTTAAAAGAAAGAAAGAATGGTGTAGTTTACTTTTGGTGTTTTTTAAATTTCTGAATATTAGGGGGTACACATGTTTTATTTGCATACTTTGTTTTTATACAGATTGAGTCAATGTTATAAGTGTACTTTCACCCAGACAGTGTGCACTATACTCAGTAGATGTGCATGGGTACATCCCCTTCTCTCCTCTCTGCCAGCTTGATTTTCACTGAAATTTACTTCTATATAGGTACTTCAGTGTTAATTGATTAGTTCCAGTTTGATATTGAGTACATGTGTTTGTTCTCCATTCTTGTGATATTTCACTTGGAAGAATGGTGTCCAGTTCCACCTAGGTTGTCACAAAAGATTCTAGATTGTCATTTCTTTTTTAAAGGCTGAGTAGTACATGATTTGTATATACTACATTTTATTAATCTCTCCATGTATTAGTGGCCACTAGGTTGTTTCCATGTCTTTGGAATTATGAATTTTGCTGCTATAAAATTTGAGTGCAGGTTTCCTTTTCATAAAATGACCTTTATTCCTTTGGTGATATATTCATCATTGGATCCAATGGTAGGTTTATTCTAGGTTTTTTGGAGGTATCTCCACACTACTGTCCATAGATGTTGTGCTTGTTTGCAGTCTCACAAATGGCATATATGAATTCCTTTCTCTCCACATCCCTGCCAGCATTTCTGTTGCTTTAGGACTTTATTATCTGAGTCACTCTCACTGGGGTTAGGTGATATCTCAATGTAGTTTTGCATTTCCTCAATGATTAGAGATGCTGAGCATTTTTTCATGTATTTGTTGGTCATTAGTGTGTCTTCATTAGAAATGTTTCTGTTCATTGCTTTTGCTCAGTTTTTAATGAGGTTGTTTGATCTTTTCTTGTTAATTTGTTTGAGATCCTTGTAGATTCTGCTTATCAGTCCTTTATCAATATGTACAGCATTCAAATATTTTCTCTCGTTCTGTGAGTTGTCTATTTGCCTTTTTGATTATGTTCTCAGCTGTGCAGAAGCTTCTTGATTTGATCAGGATGCATTTGTTTATTTTTGTTGTGCTGAGATTGCTTTGGGGTCTCATTCAAAACAGATAAAATAATACACTGGGGTAAAGAATTTCCATTCAAAAATAGTGCTGGTAAATATGGATAGCCACATGTAAAATACTGAAGCAGGATCCACACCTCTCACAACTCACAATGGATAAAAGACTTAAAGCTAATGCAGGAAACTATGCAGATTCTAAAAACTGTTGGATAGTCTTTTCAATAATTGGTGCTGCAACAGCTGGATATCCAACTACAAAGAGAAAAGGAATGAATGAATCTAGACATAATCTTTACACTTAAAAAATTATATCAAGGGTGGCACCTGTGGCTCAGTGGGTAGGGCACCAGCCCCATAAACCAAGAGTGGCAGATTCAAACCCAGCCTGGGCCAAACTGCAACAAAAAATAGCCAGGTGCTGTGGTGGGCACCTTTAGTCCCAGCTACTTGGGAGGCTGAGGCAAGGGAACTGCCTAAGCCCAAGAGCTGGAGGCTGCTGTGAGCTGTGACACCATGGCACTCTACTGAGGGTGACAAAGTGAGACTCTGTCTCTAAAAGAAAAAAAAAATATGAAAATGGATCAAAGACTTAAATGTAAAAGAAGGAAGATAGCATGAGACAAATCTATGTGACCTTACATTTAGTACCACTTTTCAGATACAACACCAAAAATCTGATCTATGAAAGAAAAAAAAAATGATATGTTGTACTTCACTGAAGTTTGAAACGTGTTCTAAAAGTGACACTTTTGAGACAACAAAGATATAATTCATAGACAGAGAGAAAATATTTGCATGTATGCAAGCTATGTAAATTCCCAAAATTCAACAATAAGCAACATGATTGGAAAACAGAAAAAAGATGTGAACAGACAGTTCATCAAAGAAGATATAGTGATGGTCAATAAACATATAGAAAGATACTCAACATCATGTATCATTAGGGAATTGTAAGTTAAAGCAACAATGAGATGCCTGTACAACTCCACATCTATTGAGTGGCCCAAATCAAAATCCTGTGTATTTCGTTTATGAGGGCTCCTGTAGCAAAGTACCACAGACTGAGTGGATTAAAGAAAACAGAAATGTATTGTTATAGCTAGAAGTCCAAGCAAAGGTGTCTGCAGGGTTGGTTTCTTCTGAGGCATCCCCCACCTTCTCCAGGTCTCTACATAGTGTTCCTTCTGTGTCTGTGTCATGATCTCCCCCTCACAAGGACAACAGTCTTGTTGGATTAAAGCCCACTCTAACAACCTCATTCTAACCTAGTAACTTCTTTAAACTGCTGACCTTCAAATACTGAGGCATATTCTGAGGTACTGCTTGTTAAGACTTCAATACAAGAATTTGGGGGAACATAATTTAATCTAACACTGGCAAAGATGTGGAGTGAGAGGAAACCCCTTCACTTCTGATGGAAGGCAGAACTGGACAGCTACTCTGGAAGACAGCTTGGCAGTTTGGAACAAAGCTGAACGTGTTTTCATCCAACCTAGCAGTCATGCTCCTTAGTATTTACCCAAATGAATTAAAAATTTCTGTACACCGATGTTTATAGCAACTTTATCTGTGGTTACCAAAACTGGGAAGCAGCTAAGATGCCCTTCAGTAAGTGAATGAGTAAATAAACTATAGTACATCCAGATAAGAGATGTACACAGTGCTTTAAAAAATAAGCTATCAAGCCATGAAAGATGTGGAGAAATCTTTAGTGCATATTGCCAAGTGAAAGAAGCCAGTCTTACAAAGCTAAATATCATATGATTCCAATTGTATGACATTTTGGCAAAGGCAGAACTATAGAAAGTAAAATTGTCAATGATTGCCCGTGGTTGGTGGGAGATAAGAAAGAACAGAATGAATAGGTGGGTGCAAGGAATGTTTAGGACAGTGCAACTATTTTGTGTGATAATATCATTTGTAAAATGCTGTTCGAAGTATATAACACAAAGAAATCCCGTTGTAAACTATGGCCTTTGGGTAATGATAATGTTTCAACGTCGGTCCCTCTATGGTAATGAACATGCAGTGCTGGTGCACAACGGTGTCCTGGAAGAAACCATGTGTGTGCTGGGGAGAGATGAAATAAATGGGAACTCTTTGAACTTCTGGTACAGTTTTTCTATAAACTTAACACTCCTTTAAAAAATAAAGTCTGTTTAAAAAAGATAAAAAACAAAAATATTACTAAAACACATGTGAGGATTTAGAAAAGCTGCAGGATACAATGGATATTTAAAAACCTTAAGTATTCCTGTGTGCTAGCAATAAATATTTGGAAACATATTTTAAAGAATTTAACATGATAATGCAGGAGAAACTGTCACAAAAGATACTCAATATCTGTACAGTAAAATTTATAAAATTTTACTGAGAGAAATGAAAGATAAACTAAATATATACTATGTTCATGGGTGGCTGTCTCAATATAATCAATGTGTCGATTTGTCCGGAATAATCTGTGGAATTATAGAATTCAAATGAAAACCCAAGAGGTATTTTTGAAGAAATGAAGAATTTTGCTTTGAAACTTATGTGAACATTGGCCAGGTGCAATGGCTTACTCCTGTAATCCTAGCACTTTGGGAGACAAAGATGGGTGGATTGCTTGAGCTCAGGAGTTTGAGACCAGCTTGAGCAAGAGTGAGACTTCATCTCTACTAAAAATAGAAAAACTAGCCAGGCACTGTGGCATGGGACACTTGAGCCCCACAGTTTGAGATTGCTGTGAGCTATAATGCCATGCTATTCTGCTCAGGCCAACAGAGTGGGCTGGCATTATATTATTTTTATTCTGTATCAAAGAAAAAAAAAGTAAAAGAAATAAAAATTAAAAAATAAAACATGAAAATGGAATGACCTAGAATTGCTAGAGAATAAAAAACAAAGATAAAAGTTAAAGGACGTATGTTTCTGTACTTTAAGACTAATTATGAATTTACAATAAGCAACATGATGTTTTATTGGTATACAGATTGACTTTAGATAAATAGAGTAGAAAAAAGTCCAGAAATAGATTTTTCACTTATATGGCCAACTGATTTTCACTAATTTGTCCAGTTCATTAAATGAAAACAGGACAGTTTTTTCAACAAATGGTGCAGGAAAAAATTTACATAAGAAAAGCTATGAATGTCATCACTTATTTGCACTTTAAAAATTAATGCTAAAGAAATCACAGATGTATGGCTAAGAACTAAAACTATAAAACAGTTTCTAGAATGGTGTATGAATTAGGTAAATATTTCTTAGATGGGGCTTAGAAAAATAAACCAAAATAAAAAAACAAAACAAAAAACCCCCCAATAAACAGGACTTTGGCATGTTTAGAATATATTTAGGCAAGCCAAAAAACAAAATATAGAAATATACATATATAACAAAACATATATCTGATACAATTCTTTTATTCAATATTTACATAAAGAACACGTAAGAAATATAACTTGATTTTTAAAATATTGTGGAAATTGGGTGCCAGGCTCATGGCCATAATCCTAGCACTCTAGGCGGCCCAGAGATGAGGATCATTTGAGCTCAGGGTTTGAGACCAGCCTAAGCAAGAGCAAGACCCAGAGTGTGAGATTGCTGTGAGCTAGGCTGATGCCACAGCACTTGAGCCTGGGGCAAGAATGAGACCCTGTCACTAATTAATTAATTAATTAATTTAATTAAATGTTCAGAAAATTTATACAAATATCCCTGCAAAGATTATATATAAATGGAAAAGAGGCATACAAAAATGCTTAACACCATTAGTCATTAAAAATATGCAAATTAAAAACCACATTGATATACATCTTTCTCCAAAGCATAACACTATAAAATTGGATAGGCCAAAATTCTGACATTTGCACTCAAATACATATTGCAGCTCAATTCACAATCATCAGACCACAGATGGATTAATAAACTATGGTGTATGTATACCATGGAGTACTACTCAGCCATAAAAGAGGGGGAGACTCCACATCTTTTGTATTTGCCTGGGTGGAGCTGACGAACGTTCTCCTCCAAAGTATCTGAAGAATGGAAAAGCAAGCATTCCATGTACTCAATACTGATTTGAAACTAGTAGATAAACAACAACAGGCCTACATAGGAGAAAAACACAACTGAAATCAAGGAAGGGAGACGGGGAAGGGGAAAAAGAGGGTTCAGGAAGCTCCCACCTAGTAAGTACAATGTAGGGGTACAGAGTGCGTCTCCCGGGTGAAGGACTTAACTACAACTTGGACTTAACTTTACAAATGCAAGCAACATAGCCTGAT
Organism: Otolemur garnettii; assembly: GCF_000181295.1. NCBI lineage: Eukaryota > Metazoa > Chordata > Mammalia > Primates > Galagidae > Otolemur > Otolemur garnettii. The sequence goes on from NW_003852549.1 coordinate 1,594,423, forward strand.
TATTTATACCCATATGTTAATAAGAAATAAAAAAAAAATTAATAAAAATTAAAATTCCCAAAATATCAAGGGTTGATGAGAATGTGGAGAAACGTCCATACATCACTGAGTGGAAAAGCAAAATAGTATTGTCACCTTGGAAGCACCATGGCAGTGTCCCAAAACATCACAAATTCTTACCCTACAATTCAGCACTCACTCTCCTTAGATATTATTCAACAGAAACCATTTCTAAACAAAGAGTTTGATGTGAATTTTCAAAGCAGCTCTATTCATAAAGCCTCACACTGGAAGCCACCCAAATGGCCAACTACCAGCAAATGGACAAATCAATCATCATACCTCCATGCAAGGGGACCTTACTTAGCAATAAAAACGAACAAAGATCTGATTCATACAATGAATTGATAGCTCTCATAAGCATCGGGCTATTTGGAGGAAACTAGACAGAAAAGATTACCTACTATGTGATTATATCGATGAGAATTTGCCATAAAAGCGAAAGCAGTCTGTATTAACAAGGTGTGAATTCCTTCTGGCTGAGAATGGGTGGAGCAGATTGATTATAAATGGACATAGGGAACTTTTCAGGGTGATAAAAATGGTCTATGACATACTATGGTTATAGTTGTGTTGCTGTAATACATTCGTCAAAACTCACCAAATTGGAATTCACTCTTAAAATTAGTGAATTTATTATACAAAATATATGGCTATGCATATAATTACAGCAATATAGATCAGTAAGTAACAGAAGTTCTAGAGTCTAGCCCTGCCTGTTAACCAGCTGTGTTTTAAAATTATCACTCATCCTCTTATGCTTCATCTATAAAATGACAATAGAATTGTCTGCTTTAACTGCGCTATCTATCTTTAAAAATAGAAAAATTTTGTCTCAACTTTTAGATAATGCACTTTCCATGAGTGCATCTTGTAAATTATGAAATACCCCTTTAAACATGGTTTGATTACTGTGCAATAAGGGTTTAATGAGTAGTTGAATAAGATACTCGGTTATGTTTGTGCTATGGTAAAAGTTGAATATGTGGCAATCATTGTATTTCCATTTCTTCTCACATTTGTACAACTACTCCCTGCATTATAGCCATGTACATTATTTTCAAATACCTGCATCTCTAAATACCTGTCATCATCTTCTTTCCAGTTAATTTGAATGAAGCCTTTGTTTTAAAACCCATCCTGCTGATTCCTGATTTCTATGCCTTGGTTGGAGCTTGCCTGCCTTTCCTTAGTCACCAGCAGCTAATCCTCTGCTCCCCGTCTTGTTCGGGAGCAAACGCTGAGCACCTATGAACATGCATCAAGCTAGGTTCAGGGCATACACAAGAGAATAAGGGTGCTTTTGTGCACTTATTTGTTGACAAAATAGTTTTTACCATTCTCGTTATTATCCTACTCCACTGTTAGAATCTTTGCTTAAGCTTCTGTTTGCCATTTTCTCTTACTAGGAGTCTCATCTCAAAATTTCAAATCATTCTCAAGGTCACTCCACACATCTAACCAAAGCATTTTTTCTGATAAAAGAATCTCCCTTGACTATTGATGTATAATGATCCAGTGAAAAAGAAACTATTTTTTAAATCAGATAAACCTGAATTTAAACCATGATTCCTGCTGAATGACTCCAGCGAGTAACATGTCTGATCTTTTCTGAGCCTCAGTTTCCTTCTTTGTGTAAAACCAGTAGCAATGCACTTTGCAGCAGATATTATAGAACCTGAGGCCTGTGTGGGAACTGTCTGACAAACCATAGTTACTATTAAAAAGTAATGTTCTACAAATCTTAGTTTACCATTGAAATATTTTTTGGCCAGGTTTGTGCCTCTGACTAGTCCTGCATCCAGGCTTTCGGTATTTCACACCAGTGGCAAAACCACAGCAACACCTCAAATGTGCTGTGTAAGGCTCCATCAGGGTCTGCGCCAAGGAAGCGAACTGGCAGCTCCAGGCAGTGATACATCACACACTTGGAGGAAGAATTAAGAGCTGTGATCTGGAGTTTTTTTTCTAACTTTGCTTATGATAGAAAATTTGATTCCCATTTAAATTAAAATCTGATTTTGTAAAGTAGCCGAACTTGTTAGTTTACATTTCTATTGTCAGAATATCATCTTAGTCTATGCTCTGAATGCAGGTGTTTCAAGACTTAAAAATAAATTTTCTGTTTGTTAAAGAATTGAAGTGTGCTGATAAGGCCTCGTTGCACCTACTGACTTGGTTGCTTCTTAATGATAGCTGCTTTCTTGGCTGGAACACAGTGTGTCTTTACTGTGTGTGTGTGTGTGTGTGTGTGTGTGTGTGTGTGTTGTATATTTGGGGATGCCTAGGGAGAAAATGATGGGGAGTGAGGAGTGGATACTGAGGCAAAGAAAGCTAAAGAAAAAGTACACAAATATAAATTTATCTCCCACTAGAAGAGAGATAGCTTTAAGGAAAAGAAATCTCATATATATTACCTAGTTTTAAGATGCATTCTTGTATAAAAATCATGAAATCAGAATGCAAAGAAGGGGTACTGGTAATTGTGTTGCCAGGACCATTGGGTAGTAAATGGAGTTTATCCTGAGCAGTGAACATCTCCATCAATCATGCCCTGAAGAGGTTGTTCCTGACAGAGGCAGAGATTAAGGGAAAGGTGACAACTGAACTGAAAATAGAAGGTATTTGTCTTGTACCCCGAAGACTGAGTCCTGGATTCTAAGGTAGAAACAGGGTAGTAGTCATCCTTGCTTGTGGCAGACACCTCTAACAGCGAAGGAAGCGTTACTCAGCAGCCTTCAGGTAAGTCTGGACTTGCCATCTGTGTTTTCCTTCTTCACTACCTGTCAGCCTTCCCTGTGGCCTCGTCAAATTACTGTCTCCTCTCAATTGACCCCGTTCTCCCAGATTTTCTGTTTTTCTTCTCCATAACAAGTCCTCTTCCACCCTTAATGTAATGTGAATTTCCTTATTAAGGTTGTTCAATTCTTCTATAGAAAGTAAGAGAAACAAACAAATGATGGTAAAATTATACATAGAAACAAGTACTTTGTGAGGCATAGGCAGATTTCACAAGACATGTTAACTATACCTAAGTAAATCAGTAAACTATATGAGTAAGGCATGCATCAGCTAAACATGGAGATACAAAGATCTCTCGGTACTTAATGTTCACAGTACACAAAATGTACCAGAGGTGTGTGACATTCTTGGTACATAACAAATTCATGAGGCTTATGAAAGCACTCATGAACTCAGTTTGTAAGTTGGCCAATCATTGGTAACATCTTTTCTGGCCCTACCTGGTGTTTACCAAGAACCATAAATAACATCTACTGCTGGTCATCAAGTTTAATTACGGAATACAGCTTTGCCAGACATAATTCCAACTGTGTCTCTCTGATAAAATATATCTGAGACCTTGAATACTATGTTCTTTCTATCCTCCTTAACTAGGGATTTACACTGGTGTCTGTGAGTTCCTGCATTTGTCTGATGAGTGAAAAAAAAAAACAAAGATGAGCTTGCCAGAGCCTTCCATCTGTCTGTACCCAGAGCCTGCAGCAGCCTTGCTCTGGGTGGATGGCGCTTACTGAGCATTCTTCTTGGCTGGCACACCGTCACCCTCCATGCACCTGTGTGGACCCAAATATAACAAGCCTCCAATGTGCCACTGCGGTGATTTGGCTTAGCTTTACCCCTCAGCTTCATTTTGTCCTTAATCCTGTATTTTTCCCCTTTACAACTGCCTTAATCTTTTCTAATATAAAATGGTTTTGTGAGAATTTTCCATCATCTGTCTTGATCTTGTCTGGTGGAGCAAGGCTTCAGCAAGCAACTGCTGAGGTGTTACCATCACCGAGAAAGACACACAAGACAAACTGTAACAGCTGCTGAACAAACAGACCCGAGTCTTACACAAACAGGCTTTGTTTTATCAATTTTCTTTTGTTTACTCAGATGTGTCATTTGCTCCTTAAACATTTCAAAGTCCTCCAGCTACTAAGTGACATTTGAGGCAATCGGTAGAAAAATTTCAGACATACTAGACTAATTTCTCTTTCTTCTGTGTCTATGGTTCACTTACAATTTCTTTATTTCCAGAGGTTTTTTTAAATGATTGTTGACTAATATTATCTCTTACTCCAAGAAATGAAAATATCCTCATTTAATATTTTAAATATTATTTAAAATAATATTTTTCTTTATTTCCAGGTTTTTTAACATGATTGTTGACTAATATTATCTCTTACTCCAAGAAATGAAAATATCCTCATTTAATATTTTAAATATTATTTAAAATAATATTTTTAAAATAAAATGTTTTGGTTACATAATTTGCTTTTGTACACATTAAGTCAAAGTTATAAGTGCACCTGTCACCCAGAATGCATTGTACAATTTAGGTGTGAATTAACCCAATCCTTCCTCTCCCCTCCTACCTACTTGAGTTTTAATACCCTGTATGCACAGAAGTGTTGATCTACTAGTTGCAATTTAATATTAAGTATGTGTGGTGTTTGTTTTTCCATTCTTGCAATTCTTCACTTAGAAAAATGGCCTCTACGTTGAGCGTGGTGGCTCATGCCTATAATCCTAACACTCTGAGGGGCCAAGGGTGGGTGGATTGCTTGAGCTCTGGAATTTGAGACCAGGTTGAACAAGAGTGAGACCTCATCTCTACTACAAATAGAAAAAGTAGCTGTGTGTTATGGTGGGCACCTTTAGTCCTAGCTACTTGGGAGGCTGAGGCAGGAGGGTCACTTGAGCACAAGAGACAGAGGTTGCTATGAGTTGTGATGCAACAGCACTCTACCTCTACCTAGGGCAACAAAATGAGACTCTGTCACAAAAAAAAAAAAAAAGAAAGAAAGAAAAAAGAAAGAAAAGAAAAGAGGCCTCTAGCTCTGTACAATTTGTTACAAAAGATAATAGATCATCATTTCTTATGGCTGTATGTAGTACTCCATGGCATACATAAGCTGCATTTTTTATCAAGCAACTTGTACTGATGAGCAATTGTGAATTCTGTTGTTGTAAACATCCCAGTGCAAGTGTCTTTTTAGTAAAATGTATTTTTCTTCCTTTGGGTAAATACCTAGTAGAGGGATTGCTGAATCAAATGGTAGGATTACTTTTAGTTCTTTGAGGAATCTCCATACTACTTCCCATAGAGGTTGTACTAGTTGTACCAATGGTGCATAAGTATTCCTTTCTCTCCACATCCATGCCAGCACTTGTGGTTTTGCGACTGTTTGATAAGGAACATTTTCACTGGTGTTAGGAGATAGCTCATTGTGCTTTATATTTGCATTCCTCTGATGATTAGAGATGTTGAGCATTTTTTCATGTGTTTGTTGGCCACTAGACTATTTACAAAGAAGACTCCAAAAGCAATCACAGCAACAGCAAAAATAGAACCTGATATAATTTAAAAGTTTCTGCACAGCCAAGGAGACAATCAATAGAGTAAACAGACAACATACAGAATGGGAGAAAATATTTGCATACTATATGCATGAGAAAGGCCTGATGACCAGAAGGAACCCACAAAGGACTCAGGTAAGTCAGCAAGAGAAACTTCAAACAACCCCATTAACAAAATGGGCAAAAGACAAGAACTGAAACTTTTCAAATGTTCACTTCCTATTTCTTTCTTTCTTTTTTTTTTTTTTTTTTTTTGCAGTTTTTGGCGGGGGCTGGGTTTGAACCCACCACCTCCAGCATATGGGGCCAGTGCCCTACACTTTTGAGCCACAGGCACCGCCCCCACTTCCTGTTTCTGTTTTGTTTTGTTTTGAGACAGAGCCTCAAGCTGTCTCCCTGGGTAGAGTGCTATGGCATCACAGCTCACAGCAACCTCCAACTCCTGGGCTCAAGCGAGTCTCCTGCCTCAGCCTCCCAAGTAGCTGGGACCACAGACACCCACCACAACACCTGGTTATTTTTTGGTTGCAGCCCTCATTGTTGTTTGGTGGGCCAGGGATGGATTTGAACCCACCACCTTAGGTATATGTGGCTGGTGCCTTAGCCACTTGAGCCACAGGCTCCAAGCTCCCCACTTCCTCTTTCTAATGGTTTTTCTTTTCCTCCTCTGTCCTTGCCTCATACAATTTCTAAATTTTTTCGTCCTTTTTCTTTCTTTCTTACATCCACTCCTCTTTTTAATCTTTCACAATATTGATTTACTTCTTTACAAATATCTTTACTTCTTTACTTCTTTACAAATGTTTCTAGTACCACACAATCTTGTGACAAACTTTTTGTTATGAATCCCCAAAATGACCAACAAGTAAACATAGGAAAAAGATGAAAACATGTAGCATTTTAAAATAAAGAAATCTCAAAGAAAATTAAAAGGCTTGCCTTGGAGCTTATGAACTTATATTTGGACAGGTAGAACAGTTCTAGGTGCATTATCTTCTGTTATAAACACTTCATTGATCGACAATAATTTGCCAATCTGTTATTTTAAATAACATCCCTATGTGAGAAGAGAAGGAGTAAACCATAACATACTTAGTACTTCATGTGTTGAAAATTGCTGTCCTGATGAGGATAATTTACCCTTAAATGCCACATCATTGATTTCTGTGTTTTCAGCAGGTGTTTTTTCAAGAAGTTTCTTTTAAAGTGATGATAACCAGCTGCTCTCTTATCTTATGTCTAAGCCTTGGCCAGCTTGTTAGTCAGAGTCTACAATAGGAAAAATTGAAAATATGAGGCCAAATTTCTTTTCTAATTTTGTCACCCTCAGTAGAGTGCTGTAGTGTCATAACTCACAGCAACCTCAAACAGGCTCAAGCCACCCTCTTGCCTCAGCCTCCTGAGTAGCTGTGACTACATGTGTCCATTTACAACCCCCTGCTATTTTAGAGATGGAAGTCCAGCTCTTTCTTAGACTAGTCTTGAATTCCTAAGCTCAGGCAATCCACCTGCCTTGGCCTCCCAGAATGCTGGGAGGTGTGAACCACTGCGCCTGGCCTAGGCCAAGTTTCTTTGATGTCATTACTTTGTCACCCCTTCTCTTCCTTCATAGCAATTGAATGTCACAGTCACCACCCTTATTCACTTATCTCTCACTTTTGCTATCTGGAAAAGGTCAGATTTGCTCTGTTGACTCCTTAGCCATTTAAACTTACATGCTGCATTTTGTGTATTTGCATATGGACTATTATCATACATGGATGTTTCAGACTACCCGATTTGACCAACTATCAGGCAGGAGATACTGCCTCTTGCAATTTCACAATCATATCAAGTTATAGCAAATATAGTTCTGCCTTGAAGAGGTTTACAATCTAATGAGGAAGGCATGGCACAAACATAGAAAAGAATTACAGCAACACCAATAACACTAGAAAATAATATGGTGATTAGTTTCCCAGTAAGTGCCAAATGTCACATTTTCCAGAAAAGAAGATGTTCTCTCTGGTAAAGGAATTTCAGATATCAATTGCCAGCTAAGATGGGGCAGATGCAATATTTCTGCCCTCTGCAAATTACACTGCATAGGTAGTTGGGTGCTTCTAGAATGAATGAGAGTATTATTCAGAGAGCACAGCATAATGGAAAGTAAGAAGCTTTTACTACAGCGGATCAGAATTTGAGCTTAGTTTATTTATTAGCTGCGTCATTGGGAAAATTACTGAATTTCTATGAATATCAAATTTTTTCACCTGGAAAATCAGGATAATAATTCCAACTCATGGGAACTTTTACAGGATAATAAATGTAATAATTAATATAAAATAATATGTGTTAAAAAATAAGAGGGGTGGATGAGGAGAGATTAATATACAGTTTATTATGAAAAAATAAGATCCGGTCTTTGATGTCTCAGTAGGATGGCTATAGTTTACAAATTGAATAGTTCAAAAATAGCTGTTAGAATCAATTGAATGTTCTGGCATAGCAAAAAGATAAATATTTAAGGTGATGGATATCCCAATTACATTTATTTGATCTTTATAGTCTTTGTGTATATTATCACATGTACCCCAAAATATGTACATTAATTATATAGCAACTTAAAAAGTTAAAAAAAAAAAAGAAATTTCCAACAAATGACAATTATTAATTGTTGTTTCTCTAAGTGTGATCAATCTTCCTTTATGCAGCATTAGGAAAAATTAGGTACAAAACATATATATAAATATATTCAATATATTGCTATGTTAAATAAATTGTGTTAAAATTCACTAACATCCTTCCGGGGATCTTGCTATACTGATCCTCTTTTTCTCCAGCCTCTTTCTTTTCCCTTAATCTTTTCAACAATGTGTCTAAAATGTTTTTTCTAAAAAAAAAAGAAAGAAAATGTCTTGTCCATTCAAGTCTTCCTTATCTCGTAAAATAAAAACAAAAAAATCTCTCCTGCACCTCTGACCTCTAGCTTTTGTTCCTTATCTCCTTCTTCAAACTTCAATTTGAAGTTTGAAGTTTGAAGGAGTTCAAAGGCCGAAGGTCTTCAAACTTCAGACTGAAGAAGGAGATAAGGAACAAAAGCTAGAGGTCAGAGGTGCAGGAGAGTGTTGATAGCAGGGAGTGAGAGCATATGGAAAATTTCTGTACTTTTCACTCAGTTTTCTTGTGAAATTATAACCATTCTGAAATTTCTGAAAATTCTGAAATGTCGATTAATTTTTAAAAGTCAGTTGAAAATTATTTGTCAGCATGTATAAATATTAATAACGAGACATACAGTATGGAATGTAAAATGGTCCAGCTATCTTAGAAAACAGCCTGGCATTATATCAAATGACTACCACAGAGTTATAGAGTAATAATATGACTCAGGAGTTCTACTCCTAGGTAATACCTAAGAAAAATGAAAATTTATATCCACACAAAAGCTTGTACATAAATGTTTATACCAGTATTATTCATAATATCTGAAAGGTGGAAACAACTCAAATGTCTGTAAATAGATAAATAGATTTAAAAAGAAGTGATATGTGCATACAATGGAATATTATTCAGATACAAAAAGAAATGAAATACTGATACATACTACAATGCAGATAAACCTTGAAATATTATGCTAAGTGAACACAGTCACAGAAGACCACGTACTATATATGATTAAATTCATGGGGAAGCCGAAAATTAAAAAAAAAAAACAAACAAACTATAGAGACAGAAAATAGTGGTTGCACAACACTGGTGTGGGGGACCAGGGAATCAGAGGTGATTGCTGAAGAGTCTCGTAAGGTGCTCAAATGTTCTAAAACAGACTGGCATTGGTTGTCATGTATATTAATATAGTAAAAACTGCTGAATTTTATACAAAATGGGTGAATTTTAGTAGCTTCAAAAAAGTTGTTAAAAATAGAAAAAAAAGCTTCTTAAAAAAGGATTATCTACATTCAATGCTGAGGTTTCTTTCTGCCTGTTCTTTCTTCCTCTGTGACTTGTATCTGTTCATTCTTCATAATCCCCGTGCTCTTCAAATGTCCTACATAATAATGGTGCCCAAGTCTCTGTCTCTATTCCATTTTGCCACCAGGCAAATTAAAGAGGCCTCATTATCTTCCTCTCTGCTAATCTGCTTTTCCAAAGTGTTCTTTCTCTTTACTTTAGTCACTGGACACACCTGAGGACCCTGTTCCCCAACTCAAAAAGTCTCATCCATGATTTCTCCCTCTCCTTCACCCTGGACTCAGATGATCACTAAGGATCCTTGATCCAAACTTCAGAATGTCTCTGGACTCCAGCTCGCTATTTCTTCTTTGCCTGCTTCATCCTGCTTGAAAACCTGGTCACTTAGTCTCCACACCACCCTCTCCACTTGTCATCACCTGTCTGTAACTCTGAGTCTCTGCCTCTACTTTGCACCCAAACTGTTTTATCTCATTAAATATTAATAATATTCTATTTCAAACAATGCATCAAAATCCCTGATTCCACATACGTATCACCAGCTCCTTTCAGATTCATATTTATTTATTTTATTTTTTTGGCCTGGGCTGGGATTGAACCCACCACCTCCAGCATACCGGGCCAGTGCCCTACCCTTTTGAGCCACAGGCACCGCCCAATAGCTTCATATTTAAAGCATTTCTTGACACCAGAGACCGATGAGGATGCCCTTTGCTACCATCTGAGTCCGTTTCTTTTCAGAACACCTGCAAGAGCTCCTCACAGGCCTCCCTGCTTCCATTATTGTCTCTCCAGGAGTTCAAAGGCTAAAGGTCTTCTAAAAAACATAAATCAGATTATTTTCCATCTCCAGGGAAAAACCACTTTCCTGCCTATTTACCATGTTCTGCAGGCCCTGTGTGCCCGCTCCATATGTCACTGACACCCTCTCCAACCACATGTGCCACCCCATACTCTGCTGTGACCTCACTAGCTGCCTTCTGTTTCTTAGACAAACCAAGACTGTTCCTGCCTCAGGCTATTCCCTGTGCCTAGAATTTTTCTTATTGTTATCGCCTCGCTCTTTTCACTTAATTTGTAATTAAACATCACCTTCCCATGCAGTTCTTGCTGCAGTGTCTCAGAGAATGTCCCCCTCCCCAAGCGAACCTCACCACTACCACCTTCAACTCTCTGCCTCCCTCCTTCCTACTGCCCTTATTGGCACCCGAACTTTGGTGTTTGGCAATCTTCTTTCCAAATAGGTACCAGTGTCGTGGTGAAAGGCAGAGGGCACAGGTCCCTCTAACAGAGGACATGGATGCCTGACCAGGGGTCTCAGTGATGCTTTCCCTCCACCGACCTCATGGACGTAGAACAGGCTTTGGCAGTTGCTGTTTTCCCAGGAACTGATTCTTTTATTGAAATAGTGGAAGCCTGCAAGGATCTCTTCTCTCTCCCACACCCCATCTCCCACTGCAGCCCCCACAACATCTTGTACACACCTTTCTGGCGCTAAGGAAAGCCTGCTTGAAAATGACTAGCTGGGAAAACATTCACGTTTTGCTGGCGATCTTACTGTATACCTGCCTCATAACCTTTCAAAGGCAGGACAGAATGATCAGGAAAAGAGCCCTGAGGACTACACGTCAGTGAACGTGAGGCAAAAAAGAGCTGGGTGGTGTGTGTGTGTGTGTGTGTGTGTGTGTGTGTGTGTTTGGGGAGTGGTGGGAAATATTAATTCTTTTTAGTTGGTTAAAATAAAACCTACAAAAACTGTAAATTCACTGCCCTAGATAGCATAGTTATTACTACTGGAGTGTCTCCATCTGGACTAATCATCTCTATTACGGGTTAGAAGTTTTAGACAATACAACAAATAAGTGCTGATATCTGAACCTTCACTTGCTAAAATTCACCAACTATTCTGATTTGTATTTTACATTTTAGTTTTGAAATATGCGGTATCTCTGCTTTTTTCCTGAAACTTATGAAATTAATAGTACACAATAATGCAATTGAACTCAATGTGTAGTTTTTTTTATTTAAAACTAAAAAGACAGAGGCAGCTTTGATTAAAATAAGGTGGATTTAGAGAGTGGCACAAATGAAGACTTAAAGCAATGACACATTAGGTCAAAATATTGATAAGAAGGTTGGTAAGTTGTGACAAGGAGTAATGGAAATAGATGCTTTGTCCATTGGTGTCCACTCAGAGGCAGACGACACTAGGAGACGCTCTGTCATCTACCAGGAGGAACAAATTGACCAGACCGGGGCTCCCAAGACAGAACAGGTGGCATGTCACAGGGGTCCCCAAGGACTGACCAGATGTTTGGTTTATAATAGGAGGTCACCAAGGACTGATAAACCAAAAAGTGGCAGAGAAACCACAAAGTGGACTGATGACCTTGGCTTCAATAGGGGGTCTGCGGGGTGTGTGCACAATAAAATTAACTGTGGCCCCAAATGAACTCCCTCATTAACATAGTAAAAACCACACCCACCAGCGCTGCACCAGTTTACAAATACCACGGCAACACCCAGGAATTGCCTTACAAGGACAGAAAGGGGAGGGTTCCCAATTTCAGGAATTTCCCCACCTCTTTCCAAGAAAAACCATGGAGATCTCACTCCCCACCTAACATGAAATTAGGGAATCAGCATAAAAGGAGAAATCTTATTAATCTCAGGTCCCCTCCCCTCTCCACGCTGGCCGGTTCCCTCTCCTGACTGTGCAGTGTTTAATAAACTCTGACACCTGCCTGCTGTGCTCATTGGCTAAGACTCGGTACCAGTGAACATTCTTCAGTACTGGGACCCGGAACCTGGGAACACAGGGACCTGACATCTGCTCCCCACACCTGACACTGTCAGACAATATGTATTACTTTTACATTACCTTTGAGAAAATTTCCTCATCACAAGAACTATAATAGAGTCTTCAAGCCTATAAATCCAATTTGATATAATGCTTATAATTTCGAAATATTAATGGCCTCCTATTTTTGTCTATATTTAAAACTTCTGAATATTTCTTTTTTATTTCTGCTTATATTTATAAACTACATTCTAAGAGATTCAGGGGCTAAAGTAGGACAATGTGGAATGTATTTTTAGTGATGCTTAAACATGGAGAAGTCTGTCAATTATATATAGATTGCACCACAGTGGATTGTACCATTATTTATAGGACAACTGAGGAGCAAAATAAATGCTTAAAAAGTTGCCACCAAAACAATTCAGATATGCTGACGGACACAGTTCTACAGCTACATAAACAGATGATTATGTTCGAGACAGGCACCGTAAGTGCAAACGACCACGGAGATCATTGAGTCGGGAGGCAGGAGTCAGCCTTCTTGAGCTGTAAGTTGGGTGAGGTATGCTGGTTGGTTTCTATTGTGTACATATTCACTGATATAAATTGGTAATTAATTGCTAAAGCATATTCTAAGAATATTTGTCACTGACTAAAATCTCCTAAGCAATGCTCTAGTTTTAAATAACGTCCTCTTAAAATGTGTGTGCGCACGTTATATGTGTGTACGAGTCCTGAGAAGGTTCCTGTGTCTGAGATTTTAACCTTGTACTTTTCCGTCAAGCATTTTCCTAAGCATATATATTTAATAGTCATGCATATGAAACATAATGCAAATTTAATTGTGGCAAATATGTTTATTGTCTGTGATCTAGAGCTTTTTAAAGTAGTAACGGGTGAAAGCAAAACCAAAAAAAAAAAAAAAAAAAAAAACTACAAAGAATGAAAGGGCTGGGGGTGCTGTAGAGAACGCTGTTTACTCTGTTCTCACAGCAGATTCTCAGGGCTACCGCTGAAGGGCTCATCCCTTTGGCTGAGAAATCGATGGGTCTGCCAAAAACTGGAAGGGTGAACTCCCAGTGTTCCTGGGTGTGTTGGGAGGCGTAAATTGCAGAACGAGAGCCCTGACCAATGCCGAGAAGGGCTGTGTTGCAATATGATTCTCCTACAAAAACTGGTGGTGACGTTTAGTTTATCAAAACCCAAAATGCTTATCTCTAGACCTATTTGGTGAGTTATATGAAAAGGAAAATTGCTCCAAGTTACTGTTGCAAGTTGCCCTTGCAAGAGTTTTAATTTTGTCAAAGAAAAGCGATCAGTTTGTGTTCAATTTCATGTATGTTCACTATAGAAAATTTAAATGTTTGAAAATGTAAATTATTGAGATAAATATTATACACCATTCTACCTTTCATATATGTAAGTACTATTGATAATTTATATGTTAGCGTATGTTTCAGTATTTTATCTATGGATTTATGGATGAAACGAACATGTACATATAGTTATTAAACAATGTGTATTTTACTGAACAATTTTTGTTCTTACCCTCAACACAGTTTCACATTCTCCACTTGTCATGCGATGATAATGCTGATTCATTTAACCTTAAAAAAACTTCTGCATAGTGCTGTATAAAGGTCCAAGTTACTGTCTGCATCATGCTTGATTTAAACAATCTCTATTGTGGGACTTCTAAATTGCTTCCTATTCATTTATTAATTTTTGCCATCATGGATACATATTTACTAAATGTATGTAGTTTATTTTATAAACTTACTGTATAAATGTCTGTTTCACTAGGGAATTCTCTAAATGTGGGAATTATAAGATTAAAGAGTGAACTAAAAAAATGTTTTTTTAATTCCTTTCTAACAGACTGAAACAAATATAGTTTGATTTGACCACCAGTGGATGGGAGGGCCCATCTCATACTCTTGTGAATTTGCATAATAAATCTTAACCAGCCCAATATGTGCAAAAATGTTATTTCAGTATTGTTTTATTTTAATTATTTTGTTTATTAGCTAGGTAGTACATTTTTCATAACTTGAGTGATTATTTATATTGACCTTTTAACTATTTTTTTTACTCTTTTTTTATTAAATGATAACTGTGTACATTAATGCAATCATGGGGTACAGTGTGGTGTTTTCATATATAATTTGAAATATTTTCATCAAACTGGTTAACATAGCCTTTATGTCATTTTCTTAGTACTGTATTAAGATGTTTGTATTCTACTCTTAGAAAGATTCACTTGTACCCTTGTAAGATAAACCATAGAAGTGATCCCTCCAATCACTGTCCCTCCCCCCATCCTCCCTTCCCCTCCCCCCCATATTCTTAGACTATAATTAGATTACAGCTTTCATATGAAAGCTATAAATTAGTTTCGTAATAGGGCTGTGTACATTAGATATTTTTTTTTCCATTCTTGTGATACTTTGCTAAGAAGAACATTTTCCAGCTCCATCCATGTAAACATGAAGGACGTAAAGTCTCCATCTTTCTTCATGGCTGCATTATATTCCATGGTGTACATATACCACAGTTTATTGATCTATTCATGGATTGATGGGCATTTGGACTTCTTCCATGACCTGGAAATTATGAATTGGGCTGCAACAAACATTCTGATACAAATATTTTTGTTGTAATGTGGTTTTTGGTTTTCTGGATATATACCTAATAAAGGAATTGCAGGGTCAAACAGCAGGTCTATTTTTAGTTCTCTAAGTGTTCTCCAGGTGTCTTTCCAAAAGGAACATATTAGTTTACATTCCCACCAGCCCTGTAGGAGTGTTCCCTTTTCTCCACATCCACTCCAGCATCTCTGGTTTTGGGATTTTGTGATATGGGCTAATCTTACTGGAGTTAGGTGATATCTCAAAGTAGTTTTAATTGCATTTCTCTGATGATTAAAGATGGGTGAGCATTTTTTCATATATTTGTAGGCCGTGCACCAATCTTCTTCAGAGAAATTTCTTGTCAAGTCCTTTGCCCACCCTGAGATGGGATCACTTGTCTTCTTCTTGCTAATACGTTTGAGTTATCTATGGATTCTGGTTATTAAACCTTTGTCAGAGACATACCCTGCAAAAATCTTCTCCCATTCTGAGGGCTATCTGCTTGCCTTACTTACTGTGTTCTTGGCTGTGCAGAAGCTCTTTAGTTTGATCAGGTCCCAATAGTGTATTTTTGATGTTGCTTCCATTGCCCAGGGTGTCCTCCTCATAAAATGTTTGCCCAGGCTGATTTCTTCAAGTGTTTTCCCTACACTTTCTTCTAGTATTTTTATGGTTTCATGTCTTAAGTTTAAATATTTAATCTAGTGAGAGTCTATCTTAGTTAACGGTGAAAAGTGTGGGTCCAGTTTCAGTCTTCTACAGGTTGCAAGCCAGTTTGCCCAGCACCATTTGTTAAATAGGGAATCTTTTTCCCACTCAATGTTTTTAATTGGCTTGTCAAAGATCAGGTAACAGTAAGTAGCTGGATTCATCTGTTGACTCTCTATACTGTTCCATACATCTACCTACCTTTTAAACTATTAATGTATCTAGTTTTCTATTTTATTTACATTACCTTAAATCTGTAGAAATTTGATTTCTTTACATTACTTAAGGGGATTTGGTATCTTATTTTAGCAGTAAAATTTAGAGGTGTAATTTTTATAAAAGCAAGAGCAAAATAGCACAAAAATGTTGTCACAATTTGTGCTTTATCATTGGTTTTAGTGATGAGACTACCTACCCAATTCTGCATGCAAGTTTCACCATAGTTCTTTCATCCGTCTGATTAATCATTAATTCATTTATTGTCCTTTTTGTTTTTTAAGGCAAAGAGCCCAAACTCTCCTCTCCTTGAATTATTCAAACACCACAGGCATAGGCACTTTCTCACTTGTTCTTTTTTGGTAATAATATGATGAGATTTCAATTATTAATATTTATGCACCCAACCAGAATGTGCCTCGATTTATAAGTGACAGTATAACAGGCATGAGCAACTTGATTTCCTTCAGCTCCATAATAGTCAGAGATTTTAACACTCCTTTGGAAGTGTTGGATAGATTCTCACTTGTTCTTATTTGAAAGACTGCTCACATTTCCAAAAGCAAAGTAAAGTGAGTGAACTAGGTCTCATCTGTCCACTGGCAGTTTTTAAGTCAATGGTTGCCACAGTGAGTAATTTGAAACATTGACCCCACATAACATACAGTTTTTGTGCTCAGGTGTGACACCTACTGTTTCAGAATGTTGTTGAGCTCCATGATTTTGGCTTATTTAATTCTACTAAACAGGTTGAATCACATCCTGAAGCACTAGCGCATGTGAGGATCTGGGTCTGCAGAAGCTGGTGCAGAAGCTGCATTTGGGTTTGGAGAGGCTTAGACCTGAATCACAGGCCAGGGATTCTTTCCTACCACAGTGAACTAGTTGCTGTTTGGGATCTTTTTATGCTAGAACACTTTGTTTATGGCCGTAGCATTAAGGCATTGGAAGCCTGAGATCCTTTCCTCCCAGAGTGCACAGAACTCCTGATATTCCTTCAAATTCTTCTTTTTAGCAGGTAGAGAGTTTTAATAAGCCAGACTAATATTTCTTAACACAGTTTCTCCAATACAAAAAGTTTCTGCTTGTCTTACATTTATATAATCAAGAGACACAAGTGAAACTACTTTTTTCTGAAACAGAGAAATTTTCTTTCATGTATTTTATGGCAATTTGTTTTGCTAAAATATAATAGCAATGAGGTTTTGACTCACTGGTCATTCTGAATAGAAACTGATGCATTAAGCAAATTTGAGGAACAATTTTAAAGTCAGGGCTGAGTGGCTGAGTGTTATATATTCTGGCGACATTAATATTGCAGAATTCATTAGATGAAAAATATTCTAAGAAACATAATTATCTGTTTAGAACTTCTTCTCCACACCCTCCTCTCATTCTGTTTAGTCGCAATGACTCTATGGACTCTCAGAGATGGGTCTTCTTTCTGGGAACTTACCCAGTGCACTGCGGAGTGTGGGTGCAAACCCCTTTCTTCTCTCTAGTAACTTAACCTGTGGAGGTCAGGTGGCTGAAGTCTAGTATGATTTAAGTTAGGCAGGTGATTATTTCTTCTGCCACAGTGTTACTAAACCACCCCCCAAAGTGCAAATAACGAAATTATGATTTCTTAATTCATCCATTTAAGAATTGTTTGTCAAGCATGTACTTACTCCACACCAAACATTGTGCAAACTTTTAAATAACAAGGATAAAAAATGGGGTAAAATACTATATCCTCTAAAAACTGACAGAGAATGACAATGGTTAAGGAGTGACAGTCACCTAAGTGATTAAAAAAAAAAAAGGTAATTGGGGAGGGAAAAACAAACCTCCAGTTGTGACTCACTCTCTTACATGTACTCAGAGGTGTTCAACCCTTTGGATTCTCTGGGCCACAAAGGAAGTAGAGTTGTCTTAGGCCACACATTAAATACACAAACACTAACAAAAGCTGACGAGCAAAATACAAGTCCTTGAATAAATTTTCATGGTATCTGCTACCACAGATTGGCAAAAATGTCCTCCCATAATAATCCTAAATATGCGGCAGCCCATTCAGAGAGTCTTTTAAAATCATCAAGCAGGTCCCAAGTTTGCAATCACTAATAGAGAAAATGTGCATATCTAAGTAACAAGACAAATGTCTAAATTTTTAAAAATTTTTTATTATAAAAGTAAAAGAAAAGT
Organism: Otolemur garnettii; assembly: GCF_000181295.1. NCBI lineage: Eukaryota > Metazoa > Chordata > Mammalia > Primates > Galagidae > Otolemur > Otolemur garnettii. The sequence continues at coordinate 1,612,345 of NW_003852549.1, forward strand.
GGGCAACATAAAACTAGTGAGATATTTAACTTGTATAAGAGAAACGAATGCATCAGTATCTCATTCAATGGAAGTAGCTGCAATTCTTAGTGAGTTCTCAAGATGCCCATCAGATATTTGAGTTCTGATTTTACTTTTAATGTACTTCATTCTTGAAAATAGCTGCTGGCATATGCAGGTGCTGCCAAAAGCGATGACGTGAATAAGGCGTGACTGTGAAGCCGGGGATCTGTGTCCCTGGGAAGACAGGACCTATGAAAGTCCAGTAAAGAAACATAATCACCTTTTTCTTTAAATTGAATGTCAGCAGCTCTGTGCATTCCCTTTGAAAATTGACAGGTAACATGCTTATGTCGACTGAAACTGGAGTCACTAATGCACCAAAACATTGATTATTGCCCCAGAAATCTTGAAATCTGTTTTCTAATTCTTGTATCACATTGAAAAGCAAGGTTGTATCATTTTACATTGTTCACACTACTGTAGTTAGCTAACGTGTTGAAATGTAAAAATTGTTTGACTTCATGTGAGTTTGTGGAAATTTTAATTTCATTGGCAACACTGTTATGGTTTGAAACGTACTAATAAGTTAGTTTTCACCTTGTAAACTCATTTAAATGAGTGGTTAAATACACTAAAAATGCTAACCCTGTAAGCTAGTTTTCAAGATCAAGTTCCAGCACAAATTTGGTTCTTGGTAACATAGACAATATTTTTCAGCATTTGGCCTTGACTTAGCCATCTCACTTCTGAAAAGTAAATGTCACCATAATCCACGTCGGTACTTTTAAGGAATTCCTGGAATTGGCGATGATTCAATCCCTGGGCTCTTACAAAATTTACAGTCTTGATGACGATTTGCATGACATTATCCATTTCTAAAGCTTTTGCACATATATTTCTGGATGTACTATGCAATGATATTTCATCTTTGGGGTGGCAATTGCATCATCTTCCATTAATTTTACAAGTCTCTCCCTTTTAACGTACCTTTGCTGGGGCACCATTAGTAATTTTGACAGTAGACAAAGAAAATTCCTTTAACATATTTTTTACTGCTTTGTGTAAATCTCTTATTAGTGTGTCTTTTAATGAAGAAAGAAGTCGTTTCTTCAGTAACATCATATTTGTCGTCAGTGCCTCTAATAAAGATGGCAGTTGATTCTTGTTTACAGCACCACTGTTACCATATATTGCCAAAACATAACATCTTAAATTACTAATTTTACTCTCCGAACTTTTTTTGATAGATTTTTCAATTTCTTCAATTCGCCTGGCTATACTCTGTTGAGACAAACTAATTTTAGAAATATCCTTCTTATTTTCAGGGCAAATTATGTCTACCAGGCCTTCAATACATTGCTTAATAAACTTACCATCTGTAATGTTTTTTTTTTTTTTTCTATTTTGAAAACTTGAACAAATACCCTACAAGTTAAGCAGAATGTCTTTCTATTTGTTTCAACATAAAAGTAGTCATCTGTCTACTCTTCATTGAACAAGCTTCCTTCATTGGTAATTTTTCTTTTGTGGGGTTATGTTTTCTTTTGAGACATTGTTGAAGCATGCTGGACTTAAATAATAATAAATAAGGGATTATATTTACTTTTTTTATGAAAAGTAACTGACAGAAGAATAGAAGCAAGGTTTGGGCCCTTCCATATCCCGGCTACCAACACAGAGGAAGGTAGAAGACTAATTGTAAAACACAGCAGATGAAGTGTGAGGCTCTGTGAAGGTGTGGAAGTACCCTGACAATCAAATAAGAACCCTCGCCTGACTTCTAAGTAACATGAAACACTTAACATTGCAATGGTAGGTTGAAACACCATTGATAATGAATGCTTTGCTAAGTGACAAACACATGTGACATCTGATGCTGTCAGTTTGACTGTCTGCACTTGGAAGATAAAACATTGGAAGCCTCACACTGCATAAAAGCTGAAGCCACACATGAACAAATAGTGATAACAGATGTGCATTTATCTTATGTGACATTGAGACACGACTGTCATATCTACAAAGTCCACCCTTGCGAACCATGCAGCTGAATTCCACAACAAAAATCTCACACACACACACACACAAAGAAAAATCTCATAATGTATAAGTAAGTTTATGGTCTGTGTTGGGAGGTGTTCATAGCCAACCTGGGCCACACGCAGCCTATAGGCCATGGGTTGGACACCACATACGTGGATATGAACATGTATCTGACCTCTTTAGATTCCCATTTCTTTATGTAAAAATTAGGGAATAAATGTTTACTTTAAAATTCTATAAACTTTTTATAGGATAAGTGACAGTAAATTAATAAAATTTACAAATGAAAGTGTAAGTTAAAGTAAAATTTTTAAACTGCATATATGTGGTTTTCGTAACATTTATTTTGGACAAATGTTCCTCTATATTTAAAAAAAATTGAAAGCTTTTGATTGTCCTCCTTGATCATTGTTACTTCCTAACTTCTTCACAACTACATACTACATATGTTCTCATTGTTTAACATAATATCTAGTAAAAAGCATATATGATACAGATTTGTCATTTCAATTTTTTCTAAGTGTACGTTCAGTGGCATTAATTATATTGATAGTATTGTGCAAATATCACCCTTACCTATTTCTAAAATTTTTCATCACTCCTAATTGGTGTCATTAATCAATAACTGCTCTTTACCCCTTCCCCATTCTTGGTAGTCTCTAATCCACCTTCTCTTTCTATAAATTAGATTATTCTTAATATTTCATATATGAAATCATAATCATAAAATATTTTTTCTATTGCATATGACTAATTCACTATGCACATCTCCAGGGTTCATCTGTGTTGTAACATGTGTTGGAAATTCACTTTATTGTATGGCTGAATAATATTCCACATACACACATTTTCTTTACTCATTTATCTGCTGATCGACACTTGAAATGTTTCACCTTTGGCTACTGTGAATAATGCTGCAATCAACGTGCTATACAAGTACCTGTCTGAATCCTGGCCTTTGTGTTCTTTGTGAATTTATCTAGCAGTAGAATCTATGGATTATAAAGTAATTTTATGTTTGGCTTTTTGAGAAACTATAATACAGTTTTCCACAGTGGCCACACCATTTTATCTTCTGACCAGCAATTCACAGGGTTTCCAGTTTCTCCACATTCACATTTACTGATTTTGATATTAGTCATCCTAATGGGGGTAACTTAGTATTTCATCGTGGTTTTGATTTGCATCTCTCTAATCACAGGTGGTGTTAAGCACGTGCTCATTAGCAATTTGAATATCGTGTTTGGAGAAAAGGTTGTTCAAGTTCTTTGGCCATCTTGAAAAGTGGATTGTTTTTATTTTTGTTGTTGAGTTGTAGGTGTTTCCTCTCATTATGTAGCTTATTCTTTTCACTGTATTGAGCATATCTTCTAGGCACGGAAGTTTTGATTTTGATGGGGTTTAATTTATCTCTTTTTTTGTTTCCTTTTGTTAGTAATGCTTTCAGTCTCCTGTGTAATAATCCATTGCCAACCCAAGGTCAGGAGGACTCATACCTATGTTTTCTTCTAGAGCAGCTGTTCTAAACCTGTGGGTCACAACCCCTTTGTAAAAATGAACATACATTGCAGCATTAGGAAGGTTGAGAACCACTGTTCTAGAGTTTTATGAATTTGGCTCTTATGTTTAGGTTGTTGATCCATTTGAAGTTCATTTTAGTATATGGTGTGAGGTACGGCCCAAACTGATACTTTGCATAAGGATATCCAGTTATTCCAAAAGCACTTCTCCCCCTCTACAGATCAGCCCTATGCTGGGATCCTTCTTCAACTCTGGTTTGTATTGAGCTAAGAGATAACCCACAGGTGAAAGGTTAGGGTCTTCTCAAGTCCGTTCTGGGGAGACATGTGGCTTCTAACCTCAAGCATTTTTCCTACCTCCCATAAAAATTGCTCCTAGCTTTCTTCCCTGGTTTAGATTATCTATTGCGTGTCTCACCATAATCTTTTGCTCTAGGTGGCTGTGGGTTTATTCTTAGCCCTATAATATTTTAAGCAGTACCCATCTCTTTTCTACTTTGAGTTCTGGCTTAGGTGAAGTAGAGCACATTACGCCCGTCATTATGGTAGCTCCCAAGCAGATGAGAAAGACATATATAATAATTTATGAATAGGCTTAGTGCCCATGGCTCAGTGAGTAGGGCGCCAGCCACTTACACTGAATCTGGCAGGTTCAAGCCCCGCCCAGGCCTGATAAACAACAATGACAACTACAACCAAAAAACACCTGAGCATTGTGGCAGACGCCTGTAGTCCCAGCTACTTGGGCGGCTGAGGCAAGAGAATTGCTTAAGCCCAAGAGTTGGAGGTTGCTGTGAGTTGTGATGCCATGGCATTCTACCACAGGTGACATAGTGAAACTCTGTCTCAAATAATAATAATAATTTATGAATAAGTTCTGCTTTAATTCCTCCAAAACCAGGATCCACCATGAGAATACAGGCTGCTATCTTCAAGATCACCACCACGTCAGTGAAGGAATGGACAAGGCAAGGAAATGCCACAAGACTCCCTCCTATTTTTTAGTTGCTTTTCTGTTTTATTTGTTTACTTCAACATTCTGTTGGTTACTGTAAGCCTTTGACTATTTTCCTCAGTTCTACACATCACAATGATAATATTACCCAAACTATTGATTATTAGATCTTTGCTATATGCTAGTAACTATGGTATTTTATCCTAATGCCAACCCTAGAAACAAAGTGTCATTTTTCACGTTTTTAATCAATAAAACAGAAATTTAGCAGCTGCTTATTCAGGGTGAAAGAGATATAAGTATGGGCAGAAGACTCTTGTTGGAATGCTAGCTCTGCTTCCTACTGGCAGTGAGTCTTACTGATAGAATCTACTGCATATTATATCCATTAGCTAAGTGTGTGGCATACATTTATAATAGTTATTCTTTATAATAATCCTTTAAATGTTATCATCTCCTTATTAAGCATGAATAGAGTAATGGCACATGGTATCACAATCATTAGTAGATGAATTTGTGCTCATCTTTTAAGAAAGGTTTTACAGCTGGCTTATGGGCTTTACTTAAATCCTGTGAGGATTTCAATAATAATTTATAGAAAAATCCAAAGTAAAGCTAGGTGCTGACCAAACACTTTACTGTTGACCATGTGGTCAAGACAGCATTCAATACCTGTAATTGATACTCTGACCTATAATTAATAAAGAGCAACTTGCCAAAATATGGGAGAAAATATTATAACATTTAGTGGGCTTTGTGACTAGCAATGTAGGCAGCCGGAGGAAGACCAGCACTGATTTTTCTTGCAAGGTCAATATCTACCGACCCTGTCTTGCAATGATGTTGTTATCATGCACACACTCTTATCTATCCAGATTCCTCCCATGGGGGTGGGTGGACTTGGTTCTGAATGTTTTATGGAGTTTGAATTTTAACTTAGTCTAAAACCTCAGCTGCAGTTTGAATCTAATGGGGCAGTTGACTAAAATGTCACACCAGCTCTAAATTCATTTCCCTACAATAATTAGCCTTCCTGAGTTTTTATTTTCATCCTTTAAGCAGTGGTTCTCAACCTTCCTAATGCTGCAACCTGGTTGGGGGTCACCACAACATGAGGAACTGTATTAAAGAGCCACAGCATCAGGAAGGTTGAGAATCACTGCTTTAAAGTGTTTTTTTTTTTTTTAATAATTATATATCTATGTTCTCTTTTATGTCTATTTATCTATCACTAAGTATCCACAGTCCTGAATTTTTGAAAAAGGCATTTTTTCAGACTCAGGGACCTTCGGATGAATTTGGGGTTTGTAGAGCCTTACGTAATAAGTTGCTACTCATTTATACGTTTTTATCCATTTTATTCACTCTTCGGCAGACCAGAGTAGAGTGCAGAACTTAGCCAACAGATGGATATTTGACAATGATGCTTGATTCTCAGTGCCTGCTAGACTGAAGTTGGCAGAATCCTGAAAGTTACTGTGGTTAATGAAAACATTGTCAATTTGGTTGTGTTCCTTGTATATGGTGGCACATAGGCAGACAGAATATGCTATGTGCAATATAGATGAATCGTACAAACAATACCATTCATTTTCAAAAATAAGAGTCATCTTGGGCTTCATATTAAATACATAAACACTAACAAAAGCTGATTAGCAGCTAGCAATAATAATAATAATAATAATAATGTTTGTGCATACTTTTCTGACATCTGACACCTCAGATAAGCAAAAAAAAAAAAAACCCTTACAAAATTAGCCTGTGGCCTGAGGACCATGGAGTGTGCCAGAGCAGAGCCCTCACAGAGTATCTCTGGCCCTCTCTGTGCTCCTCCTGCCCCATTCCCAGGCTGACTTCATGTCAAAGTCACCACTATACCTCCAGTGAAAAAGCATCTAATAATGTAACCTCTAATCTCAAACTTTCACTTCACTATTAACCCAAATGTTTACATTTCATATTTTAGCCTTCTACAGTTCCTATTTTGCATAAATGATCATGTTTATCTCTTAATTTTGAATTTTCTCACTTAAAAATTAGGAGGCTATAAAGAAAGATATTATTTCTTGGCAGATTTTTTACTCTCTTTCTTTTTTTTTATAAGTCTCTAAATCATATTTAGTCTTTAAATCTGATTTAACTCCTGAAGTCCAGTTCAGACACTGCTTTGTCTAGTCTTTCCATTATTTATAGTTTTTGCTGAGGACACTGCCTCTTTACATTTTGGTCATTTTCTTTCAGAAACTGTATGAAACTTGTTTACTTTTAAAAATATTTTCCTTGGAGAAATGTTTGACGTTGTTTTTTATTTCTATCACTTCAGATAAATCATCTGATCTCTCATCTTTTTATTAAAGCATTATTTCAAAATCAATGTCTTTCATATGACTAAATAGTCTGTGTAATAGTTGACATATATTGTACTCTATAAGGAAAAAGGAAGAAAGCATTGTTCTGATAATAATATTATCAGAACTTAGACTTAGACTTTTAATTATGTTTATTGGTATATTTGTGTATCTTTTATTCATGTATTAATAACCCAAAGTCCAACATTCTATGTAAACATTATGTTCATTCTTTCACTCATTCATTCTTTTACTTTTTCAACAGATTTTTATTGGGTGCCTATAATGGTCCAAGGAGTTTTTCTTGCACTTGGCACTTGTCATGCAACAAATAGAAATGTTTTTGTATTCTTAGCAGGCAGTGAGGGGGAACAACAAATTTAAGTAGGAAATACAGTTTGTTACATCAGAGTGTATCTGTATATTGTCATTACATGTACGTAATTGTCTGTATGATAAATAAATGGACCAGTAGAGAAGGGTATAAGATATATCAAGTACAAGGGTAAAATAGGGCATATAGGGCATATTAAAATCTTAAATAAGGCCACCAATAGAGAACTCTCAAAAAGAAAACTTTCGAGGGTGGTACCTGTGGCTCAAAGGAGTAGGGTGCTGGCCCCATATAGCACAAGTGGTGGATTCAAACCCAGCCCCAGACAAAAACTGTAAAAAAAAAAAAAAAAAAAAAACCAGAAAGAAAAACCTTCTTGAAAACTTTTGAATAAAGATTTCAAGGAACAAGGAAATTAGCTATGTGGATATGAAGAAGTCCTTTGGCTATAGAGACTAGGTCAAGCAATTTTTCTATTAGTGTGGTACAATCACCACAAGCTGGGCAGTTTAAAACAATGTCTATTTCTTATCTCATAGTTGTAGAGCTGAAAATTCTGGGTAGTTGTGAGGGTTTCACTGTGGCAAAAGCAAGATTTGGGCCAGAATAGGCTGTTACCTGGAAGATCTGAGGACAAATCCACTCCTTAGCTCATTTGAATCATTTGTAAAATTCAGTTCCCTATGGGAACTGAAGTCACCACCTTCATGCGGGAGGCCAGTAAAAGTACACAATCATGTCTTAGACATCATTCTCAGATCCTTGCAGGCAACCTCCTCCCTTCCAGTCACAGACAATCTTCTTTATGACAAATCTCTCTCATGTTTCTAATCTTCCTGGATTGCTCTTCTACTACCATCAGAGAAATTTCTCTACTTGTAAAGAGCTCATACAACAAAATTACGTCTTCCTGGATAATATTCCTTTCGGTTAACTCAAAGTCAGCTGATTAGTAGCCTTAATTACATCAGCAAAATCCCCTTTCCAGGTAAGGAGACACAGTCATGGAGTGATCTCTCATCATAGTCAGTTTGGAATGAGGGTGGGACACTGTTTGGAGCTTTCTAAGAGGTCTGCCTCACACAGGTCTTGAGACTGCCATACTAGGGGACCATCAAGACAATGAGGATAGCCAGAAGGGAGTTCATGAGAGGGCTCCAGGAGGTAATGAGGGACTCTCAGGTAGGTCTGAAATTTGTGGGAGAAATTCATAGAGTTAATGGGGGATTACTCTTGTTGGGTATTGTTGGTTATTTTAAAGACTTTGAATCTTACAAGGATAAAAATATGGAACCATTATAGGATTTAGGACAGAATTTTTCAATATTCTTATTACTTGAGAAGTACATTGAATGCAAGAGCAAAGTATTTATTTTCTTCTATGTGTTTCTAAATATGTTATAATAATAAGTAGTTTAAAATTATTTAATTCTTATGTTAACATTAGATAGATTTTTTCCCCTGAATTGGAATAATCAGAGAATTCTTTAAAAAATCTGTTCCAGTGGAGACAAATGATAATATCTAAAGCAAGTAAGTCTGACATATTTGGTACTCAAGAGAAATTTTTTAAGTCTTTATTGTCAGTTATTGTCATAATTATCATTTTGGGGAGATTTTGGATAATTGATGCCAGTTCAAAATTTCCACTTTATTCTGGCTAAGTGTAGGAAGGTGGTGTGTTTCCAAGAATTGGTCTATTTCCTTCAGACTTTTGTATTTCTGAGAATAGAGTTTCTTGTAATATTCATTAAGGATTTTTTGAATTTCTGAAGAGTCTGTTGTTATTTTGTCTTTGTCATTTCTGATTGATGATATTAGAGATTTTACTCTTTTATTCCTGGTTAGGTTAGCCAATGGTTTATCTATTTTATTGACCTTTTCAAAAAACCAACTTTTTGATTTATTAATCTGTTGTATTATCCTTTTGTTTTCAATTGCATTTAATTCTGCTCTAATTTTGGTTATTTCTTTTCTTCTGCTGGGTTTTGGATTAGAATGTTCTTCCCTTTTACAGTTGCTTGAGATATCCCATTAAGTTGTTAACTTCTTCTCTTTCCATTCTCTTGAGGAAGGCTTGCAATGCTATAAATTTATGTCTTAGGACTGACTTTGTGGTATCCCAGAGGTTCTGATAATTCATGTCTTCATTATTGTCTTGTTCCAAAAATTTGTTAATTTCCTTCTTAATCTCATCTATGACCCAGCTATCACTCAACATAAGGTTATTTAGTTTCCATGTTTTTGTATGAGTATGCAGATTCCTGTTGTTACTGAGTTCAACTTTAATTCCATGATAGTCTGAGAAGATGCAAAAAATAATTTCTATTTTTTCAAATTTGCTAAGGTTAGACTTGTGACCTATGATATGATCAATTTTGGAGGATGTTCCATGGGCTGATGAGAAGAATGTGTATTCAGTTTTGTTAGGATGGAATGTTCTGTAGATGTCTGTTAAATCCAATTGTTGAATGGATAAGTTTAAGTCTAAAATTTCTTTGCTTAATTTCTTATTGGAGTATCTATCCAGCACTACCAAAGAGGTGTTAAAATTTTCAACTATTATAGTGCTGGAGGAAATCAAGTTGCTCACATCTGTTAGAGTCTCTCATAAATTGAGGTGCATTTTGGTTAGGTGCATAAATGTTAATAATTGAAATCTCATCATGTTGAATGTTACCCTTAACAAATACGAAGTGACCATCCTTATCTTTCCTTACTTTTGTTGGCTTAAAGCCTATTATATCTGAGAATGAAATTGCCATACCTACTTTTTTCTGATTGCCATTTGCCTGAATTATAGATGATCATCTCTTTACCCTGAGTCTATATTTACCTTATTTAAGGTAAGATGAGATTCTTGTATGCAACAGATATCTGGTCTGAGTTTTTGTATTCAGTCAGCCAACCTGTACCTCTTTAGAGCCATTCACATTAATTGAGAAAATTGAGAAGCCTGGTAGTATTTTGGGTATCAAGTTTTTTGAATGTCCAGTGGACCTTTCTAGTTCTTTCACCACTGCAGAAGTCAGAATTTGATCTAAAGTTTCTGAGTGAGTTTACTTTGGTGGTAGAGGATTGTGCTGGTCATTATAGAGGATAAGTCTGAGAATATCTTGGAAAGCTGGTTTAGTTATGGCAAATTACTTCAACATGTCATTAAAGTAGTTAATTTCTCCATCATAAGTGAAATTCGGTTTAGCTTGATACAGGATCCTGGGTTGAAAGTTGGTTTGTTTTAGGAGGTTAAAGGTCAATGACCACCCTCTTCCAGCTTGAAAAGATTCAGCAGAGAGATCTGCAGTCATTCTAATATTCTTCCCCTTGTACATTATGGTTTTCTTACGTCTGTCTGTTTGCAGAATTTTCTCCTTCACATTAACTTTGGCAATGTTAATTATAACGTGTCTGGGAGATGCTTTGTTTGGGTGAAGTTGTGCTGAGGTTCTGAAACTGTCTGCTATCTGAATTTCAGAATCTCTTTGCTAGTTTGGGAAGTTCTCCACGATTATCTCTGGAAGTAGTACATCTGGGCCTTTCAAAGCAACCTTATCACCTTCAGGAATTTCTATAAGGTGAATATTAGTTTTCTTCAAATTGTCCCGGAGCTGTCTGAGAGAATGATCCATTTTTGCTCTCCACTTCTCTTCCTCTTTGAGCATTTGGGAGCGTTCAAAAGCTTTGTCTTCAATGTCAGGCATCCTTTCTTCTGCCTGCTCCATTCTGTTACTGAGGGATTCTCCTGTATTTCTCAGATCTTTGAGGGCTGCAAGTTCTTGCCTCAATGTGTCAAAATCTTTGGTGATTTTGTCTTTGAATTCATTGAATTCTTGTGACAACTTTTGAAATACTCCTTGAATTTCTAATTCCAACTTTGCCTCCATTCCGTTAATCTTATTTGCAATCCAAATTCTGCATTTGATTTCTGACATTTCAGCCATTTATTTATGAATGAGATGCTGTGGTGTGTCCGCCTTGTCGTTCCTTGGGGGAGTTGATCTACTCTGATTATTCATGTTGCCAGAGTTTTTCTGTGGATTTCTCTCCATGATTAATTTTCACTGTTTGGCTAGATGAGCAGAGAATGTGAAATTGGATTGGGGGCTCTTAGAGTAGTGATTAACCAGCTCTTTGCCCAAGAGCTGGGACTGGTGACTGCAGGTTTTACCCTATGGCTTTACAAAGGACCCACACAGTACTACTGCCTGACACTGGGGACCTCCTTGGTGTGGTGGGGCTAAGTGGTTCTGTCTTGTTTTAAGCTGGTCTCTGTCCAATCCTAGTAAATCAATAACTGGGTTGAAGTCTCAGCTGTGGAGAAATACAAGCAACTAAAACACTCCACCACCACCCCATGGGGAACAACTGGAAAAGGAAAATCAAACCTTCCCACAATAACACAACCAAGGTACCACCTTTGATGGTCCTCGAGTGATTGGCCCAGGTCAAGAGTTCCAAATCAATTGTCCCAATCAGTACCCAGTCTCAAGTGGGAAAGTTCAAAAGGTCTGCGCAACTAGATAGCAGGGGTCTGCTGGCAGCTCGATTATTACTCATTCTGGTGCTTTGCAGAGTCAGAAGGGCCCATGCAGCAAATGAAATAGTCCAGGAAGGTTGATGTCTCCTTCCTCACCTTGCACTTACGTCATGCCCAGTCGCTGATAACCCCACAGGGCCGTGACTCAGTTCCCTCTAATGAGCATATGCATCACAGGTTTGCACCTACCTGAGTCACTGGGAGATCTATGTCTCCTTGGCCAGGCCACTGCACTCTGCCCCCAGCCAGCGGGGGAGTTGAAGCCTGACTACCTCGGCTGCTTAATGGAGGCTGAAGAGATTCACTCAGGTTTCAGAAATCTGCTTTGGATATGTTAATTTATTTTATTGTAGTAACTTTTTATTATATATATATATTTATCTCAACAACATTATATAAATATACCCTGTAAAATTTATTTTAAACATAATAATAAAAGAATTTCTCATCACTGCTGAGACACACAAAATGAGATGAACACAAAACTCCCATTTAAACATCACAACCCTTCACAAATACCATATGATAAAGGTACTAAGATCATCCCTTTAGTAGAACTTCCAATAGTTGACCGCCTCCTTACATTGACCACCTCCTTAAGTTGACCTAATTTTCCTAGACGGGACATGCAACAACCACATGCACATATGAAACATAAGGCCTAGCTCCTTATGTTGACCACCTCTGTATGTCAACTAGTTGTTAAAGCCCTTCGGTTCATCAACAACTATGTTTTGCAGCAGCAACCATAGCACTATGTTATATGCAAGTTAGGTCACTTTTTCACTCTCAGATGGGTGGCAGAATTTGATTTAAATTTATGTCCTTTGTCTCTAGGGCTTGAGTTTAATACTCCTTTTTAATGCTTCCTGTCTTTAGAACACAGATATCTACTAAGGTATGAGTCAGCAGACTTTTCATGAGAAAGGCCAGAGAGCAAATACCTTCAGATTTGTAGGCGCACAGTCTCTGTCACAGCAACTCAACACTGAAAGCAGCCACAGATGACACACAGACAAATGGGGGGCTGTGCTGGAACACACCTGCACAGAGGCCTCCCTGACCTGTGGAGGGTACATGCCAAGAACTTCAGTGGATGTCTGAAACTGTGGGTAGCACTAAGCCCAGTGGTGGTTAGTTGGAACACATTCTGTTCATGTCTTCTACCCACAAATTTTATGCCTTTTTTGTCTTAACTAAGAACTTATCACATGCAATGGCTATAAATTTTACCATTTAATTTGTGACAGCACAACAAGCACACACACTCCCCAAATAAATTTCTGTTTCCTGCTTAACAATTACATAGATAGGCTCAGCCCCTGTAGCTCAGGCGGCTAAGGTGCCAGCCACGTACACCTAAGGTGGTGGGTTCGAATCTAGCCCGGGCCTGCCAAACAACAATAATGGCTGCAACCAAAAAATAGCCCACGCTGTGGCAGGTGCCTGTGGTCCCAGCTACTTGGGAGGCTGAGGCAGGAGACTCGCTTGAGCCCAGGAGTTGGAGGTTGCTGTGAGCAGTGAAGCCATGGCACTTTACCCAGGGGGACAGCCTGAGGCTCTGTCTCAAAAAAAAAAAAAAAACAATTACATAGATAAAAGATTCATTCTTACCATGAATCTGAGAAACGTCAACATATGACTTTTTTTCCCCTCTCCATATGAAATTGAGAACTTTCACCTTTTCACTTAAAGGAAGCACTTCATGGCATATGAGTTTCCAGCATGAATACTCTTGTGCTTTGGGGCTATTACTAAGTTAAATAAGGGTTTCTAGAAAACAAGCACTGTGATAGTCCATCTGATAACCAAGAGGGCTCTTAAGTGACTCACCAATGAGTAGACAGCATGGATTTGCTGAACAAAGGGATGATTTAACATCCCAGGAGGAATGGTATGGGACAGCAAAACACTAACTACTCAGAACATGTGCAATTGAAAACTTATAAATTCTTTATTGCTGGAATTTTCCATTAAGCATTGTTTGACCAAGGTTGACTGCAGGTAACTGAAACCATGGAAAAGGAGATTGTGGATAAAAAGGAAATTACCAGATTTACAAAAATAGACACTGAGACAGATAAGATATTTGGGCAAATAATTTCTAGTTTACTGCTTAGAGAATTAACAAACTACCACAGAATGCAACACTATGGAACAATATTTTCAATATAATATTGAGCAAAGGAGCCCATGTTCCTGTTCAAGTTGTTCAAATGTATTTATATAAAAGCCCATAACAAGCAAACCCAACCTCTGCCTGTAGACATTAGAACTATGGTAACCTTTGTGCAGAGATTATGACCAAGAAGGACCCCAAGTGAGACATCTGAGATGTTAATATCCTATTTCTTAATATGGGTGATGTTTTTATGACTCTTCATCCTGTGAAAATGACTTGATAAGAATGTGTGCAATCTTTGCATGTGTATTTCAACCTAAAGTTAAAACACAATTAAATGAAGAACTGAAAAGACAATGAATCTGCTGAATTTCCTGGAATACCAAATTGGTGATGTGCATTAAGATGAGAATGTTGAACATGTTGGGAGGGGAAAGAGAGAATTAGAAAGGACAAGATTCTCATAATAAAAATAATAGCTAACACATCTTGAGCATTTAGTAGTTTCTAGGGATTGCGTTGACAGCTTTACAAATATTATCTGGGACTAAGCCCTGATAGTAAGTAGTGTTATTAGCAATGTTTTTACAATTGAGGAAGCTGAAACACATAAAAGTTGAACACCTTTCCACTAGCCACAAAGCTTGTTAGCAGTGGGCAAGAATACAAACCTGCTCACCAAGAGGAAAGAAGGGAATGAGCATGGCTAGAAATGTGTGGAAGGCAGAGACATGAGTCCAGTTAGAAAAATGCCAGTCTTTTGAGACAGCTGGAATGATAAGGAAACTCCCTGAGCAATTATGGATGAGAAACCACATGTTCATATTAGGGAATTTATTTTTGACAGCCAATTTCTTTTTGTACAGCAAACAACAGGATAACCCCCACAAACACCCATCATCATGTGACCATGAAGAGGAAGAAATTACTCACAAACCTTGACCATTGAGCAAATTATTCAAGAATATCAGACAGATCTTTTTCTGAGCGTTTGTCATTCAAACCAATCCGTAATTGTTTCATCTCCCTCTTTATCCAGTCACCAGTAGGAACACAAACCTCTCACTATCCAAAATATAACCCCTACTCTTCTTAAACCGCTGAGTGTGGGACATCTCAGTCTGATCACATCTCCATACCTGTATATCTACACTGCTTCATGTTTCAAAACAGCAAGGTTTCTTTTAAATCTTCCCTACCTGACTTTTTTCTGATACTTATTTATATTTTTTATTAGATCAGAAATTACTATCTAGACCATTCTACCTAAAGAGACCCTCCTCTCAAGTCACTTTATATCTTGTCACATTGTTTATTTCAATTCATGCATGTGTCACTGTTCTTATTTATTTAACAATGTCTTTATTATCTGAAGCTCTGACTGTACTATGAACTCAATGAGCCCAGACTATTGTCTTGTTTAGACCTGCATTACACTTTTCAATGTGTCAGGCACTTATCTAGACTCAAGAATTCAAATATTTCTTGAACACATGTATAAATGAATAAATGAAGATCCTAAATAGTTAATCCATAGGAATGTTGTCTTGCTCAGTATATAGGTTTAAGAGACACACGTTTTTACACATTTAAATTTTATCAATTGCTTTTCAGCCCTAAGATTTGAAAAGTAATAAAAGATTTTTCATAGGGATATGAAGTCTTTGGCAATTAATAAAGTATTCACAGGTGGTGTTTTAATCATTGTTCTCACTGGCAGTTGGAACATTGGAAGTGAAAAGAAATATATGGGAATAAAAATATTGGGCATGAAAATGGAATTTTAAATTTGTGCATTTCAAATTATGACTCAAGGTACCAGACTGATACATTTTATCCCTTGCCAATAAGCTATGTCATTTGTATGAGGAAAGTATTGTTCCAAAGATAGACAGCTTGATAATGAGGGATTTAAACAGAATTTGTAGACAGATGGAAAAAAAATACTTTTAGGTAAACACATGAGTCTAGTCTCTATGCAAATAGTAACTTTAATATGGCAAGAAAAATAAAGTGATCAGAGATTCACACAAAAATAATGCTATTAACTGATTTAACTGATCACAGGAAGCCAACTAAACTCTAGATACTCATACACTTAGAGGTGACAAGGGATCATAGACAAACCAATGTGGCTTATCACACAATGGCCCACAGTGTCCTCTAGAAATCAGTAAGTGTAGATGAGGTTGGACTGTGTGCTGGGATGTGGGGAGGGAGCCTGTGGATTAGAAAATAGCATTGCTTCAGTGCTAGTCTCTCGGTGTTGTGCTGTGGTTATGTAAAAGAATGTACTTATTTGGGGGAAATGCAAGCTGAAGTATGAGTGGGAAGGAGCGTGATGTCTACAGCTTACCCTTAAATGGTTCAGAGAAACTATAGTTTGCAGAAAGAAACATACATATTGATATATTAATTTTGTTAACTATTGCTGCAACTTTTTTGTTTCAAATGATGCCAAACGTTTTTTAAATGGAGTGTATAATTTGGAGATAAAAATCTTTCATATTTTAGTTCACAAATAGCTAGCATGATCTGAACAAATTATTTTACTTCTGTGAAATTCAACTAAAAATGAATTTAATACTTCTACATTCATTGTGATGATGAAATGAAACTGAACCATGCTTTATAAACTATAAATAATAATGGTAACACCGTTGCTATAACATTACTAATATGCTAGAAATCACAGAAGGCCCCAAGACAAGATAGAGGGGCACTGGGAAATTTTCATTCCCTAAGTATCTGCTAGAAGGCTTTTTTTTTTCTTTTTTTACAGTTGAAACAAGTTTTGGTTTTGTGATAATCATTTAACCTCTCCAAGACTAGAATATATATGACAAGGGGAAGATGAATCAAATGGTATAAACTTGTAAAAAGAAAAAGGTGGGGGAAAAAAGCCATTAACAAAGATAAGCACCCTAAACATTTACTATGGTAAAGGAAAAGCATGCTCAAACTCGTAAGTTCTCTTTTCTTTTCTTTCCTTTCTTTCTTTCTTTCTTTTTTTTTTTTTGAGACAGAGCCTCACTCTGAGTACCTACTTTATTCTGTTACACTCAGGAGAGTGCCGTGGTATCATAGCTTGCAGCAACCCTAAACTCTTGGGCCCAAGTGATCCTCTTTCCTCAGCCTCCCCAGTAGCTGGGATTACAGGTACCCATCCAGCTAGTTTTTAGAGACAGGATCTTGCTTTTACTCAGGCTGGTCTCAAATTCTTGAGCACAATTAATCCACCAGTGTCAACCTCCCAGAGGCTGGGATTATAGCATGAGCCACTTCACCCGGCCTTGCAGGTCATCCTTTAACAATGAAAAGTTCACGAAGTAATTTAGATTTTGCAGCATAAAAGGAGATTCCAGAAAGGAGGCATGCTTATCCTTGTGCATGCCACACCCATGTTTTGCACAACCCAAAGTATTTAAATGAGGAAGAGTGACATAAAAGAACAGTGATATAAAAATCTCCTGGCACTGAGAAACACATTTATTTAAGTAGTAGCGCTCTAGCACCTAGTATAACCCTGAAATTCAGTAGAATCTCTATAGCTGAACACGTCCCTACATTGACCACCTCCTTAAGTTGCCCTAATTTTCATAGGCTGAGGCTGGATGCCCATCACATGTACATATCAGTGCATCTGGCCTGGTTCCTTATGTTGACCACCTCCGTATGTTATCAGTTTGTTGCAGTCCCTTGGGTGGTCACCTGACAGAGTTTTGGGGCAGACCTCCAAAGGTGAAGAAGGTGGATGCTGGCTAGCCCTTGCAGGACTTGCAGTCACGTCATCAGTTCTTATTTCCAAATCTAATAAACAGACTAAAAAATCTTAGTTTTTCCCTGTGTCAGACTCATATAATTTCAAATAAAAAAATAAAACTTAATACATACAAATTTTAAAAAATCAGGAGAATAAAATGTGGACTGTGACCAAATAATCCAGCTGCATCACAAATAAGTGACAAAACCTCCCTGAGGAAACATGATGTGAGTGGCTTCAGAAAGGGCTGGAAGCTAAGATGAAGGAAAGAGAGAAGTGGACATAAGCACTGCACTCAGCTGGTAAAACTGTCTCCTACAGGAGCAAAGATGAGCTATTCTGGAACCACTGTACATGGGTACAGAAATTGGCAGACAAGTAAACTGAGACTAGTGGTGATGGCCAGCTTTCTAATTGCTGGGAAAGGTCAGAGGTGAGCAAAGGGAAGAGGTTTGAATGGACCATGTGATGCTCAATTAGAGTCTGAGACATCAGTGTGAACTCTTGTTTAATTGAATAGATACACCAAGGGACTGATGCAGAACAAATTGCAGATGTGCATAAATCCACGGATACAACTATCCCCTGAGATGGCCTGAATGCAGTAACATCCCACTAGCACCAAGTACACCAGTGCCCAGATCTTTATTTCCAATATCACTCTTGAGTAAAAACAATCAGGGTTCCTTGGAGACATGGTTGACTCTATATAGGCCTGGGCCAAGAAACATACAAAATAATCCTAGAGTATCTTGGCGTTTCCCAGGATAAGGAAGTACTCAAATGAAAACAGGAGAAAGTGTGTCAGAGGGACACAGGATTTAACTGAAAGAGCTACCAATCATCAAAGCAGGAAAAAATTGAGGAACAAAATAAAGTATTGGGGAATATACCAGAATAAAAAATAAATATAAGTCCATACTGATGCAATTAAATAAATAATTAAATCGATATAGAAATGAAGGAGAGAGAGAAAGAGAAATGAGGGACAATGGACAATTTTTTCACACAGAAAGTTTTCAAATAATTATGTAGACAATCCCCCCACTAAGTAGATAGAATATATTTTCCCACCTCCTAAATTTGGACTACCCATAGTGATTTGCTTTCAAAGAGCACAGTATGGAAATAGTAGAAGGTATAGGGTGACCTTTTTAAAGTGACGAAACCTGGAAAGCATTGCCTCAGGCTGCAATGGGAGTTGCTTCCTCACTGGTTAAGTTGTGTGCGGGGCATGTGCGCTTAACATGGTATTTTGAGACTGGCACTTTCATGTCCTTGATCTTCTCCCCCCCACATACGCATTACCTCCATCTATCTATAAGGAAAAAAAAAATCAAACTCAAAATGAGAAACATTCTAGAAAATGTTCAACCTGTATTCCTCAGAGCTGTCAAAGTCTTCAAAAACAAGATAGAGTGAGAAACTGGCACATCCCAGAGGAGCCTAATGGTGCGTAATGACTAAGTGTAACATGATAGCTTAGATGGGATTCTGGAACAGAAAAACAAGAGGAAACCAAAGAAATCTTAATAAAGTGAGGAGTTTAGTTAATAATAATGTGCAAGTATTGGCTCATTAAGTGCAACAAATGTACCATAACGTAAGATATTAACAATTGAAGAAAGTGGAAGCACAGCAGATAGGAACTTTCTGCATTATCTAGGCTACTTTTCTGTAAATCTACAACTATGATAAAATGAGCATTTATTTAAATACCAAAACTACCCAGGAATAACAACCTTAAAAAACAAAAAAGTAGCTTCTCAGTTTCCACAGCAAATTTTCTTTTTTAAGAACTTAATACACTTTAAGTATGTGAAATAAGCAAAAAAGAACAGCAGGTCTTTGCAGTTAAGGGCGTAGAGTCGGCAACTAATCCCGACACTTTCCGGCCCCTCAGCCGCAACGTCTACGCAATGACGTCTTGCGTCAGTGCAGAATGACGTCTGTGCGTCCGTCCGTGCGTCTGAGGGTGCTGGTTCACTTTAGTATGGAGCCGGAAAGCTGCTGTAAGATTCTCCACCATGTTTCTTTAATGTAGGAAAGGGTTGGTTGGATTGGGTCCTTTCTAATTTCTTGCGTCTGGGTGATTCTCTTATCCTGATCCTGTGAACTAATCCTGTGACCTCTACCTGTGCTGGCCTCTTGTTACGGAATCATCGCCTTTTGAGTAGCTGAGAACCTAAAATTACTGAAACAAAATGCTACGCTAAACAGGTGGGAATATGGGCTGTCAGAGTCAGTACGCAATTAGATAAAAGATTGTGTTTTAGCTCTCATGTTGCCGCTCAGGAACCGCATGCACACTGTTGGGTCACGGCAAGCCGGGTGCAGAAGCTGTTAAATGTTAACCATACATAAGATATTATCGTTACATTAGCAGGGAAGCTCTGTGCTTTCAGATGTTGGAGTATGGATTCCATGAAAGGAAACGGGATTTCAAATAAAGAAGTGTTTTGCTTGATAATTATCACACACAAAATACTAATACAATGAGAAGAGAAAATCTTAAAAAAATTAAATGTATAAGGCTAACAATATGCAGTGAGAAAGTTTATACACATATTAATCTTATCATTGCAGGTGAAAAATTAAGCAGTGTTTTCACCAATTCACAATAACTTATGCTTTTTTCTTTTAAAACAATTCTTCCTGAGAATAATTACTTCACTGAGCCCTGTAAATGGGATATAAAAGCCCTATATTTCTAAAACAGTCAAGAACATCTCATATATGAAAATTTATTTAAACTTAACTAATTTAAAAAAGATGAAAAACACCCTAGACGAATTACCTACACCAGGGATTCGCACCAGTGCCCTCCCGGCAGGTGAACTAGATGGCGATTATGCATTGAGTCTGGACAACGGCAGGTGCTTCTTGCCCTCCTCGCTGCCTACTGATTCTTTTCCAAAGCTGTTTGATATTTTCCCATTAACTGTTTTAGTTTCACACTGTCTGAGAAGCTTTGCTCTAAGTGGTGCATGGATCGGATAGGATCACATGCTTACTCCTTGTGCCCCTTTCCCTTTTTCAGATACTGAAGGGAAAAAATGAAATTAGATTCTTTTTTTCCCAAAGCCAAATTGAAGGTTCTTTCGGCTTTGTAAAATTACACTAGTTTAAAAGGAAACATGAAATGTATATTCTAATTCTACAAATTTGTGAAAAACAAATATTTCTTTAGTGCTCTGTCAAAGTACAGTTGCCCTGAACAAAAGCAGGCGAGAAAGACTTTGTCCAAGACTACTGAAATAGAGGACAGAGACTGGAACTCAGCTATAGCAAAGACAGGAGCGTTTTTAGTTGCAGGGATGGGCTAAACGCAGCGGTTCTCAACCTGTGGGTCTGCGACCCCTTTGTAACAATGAAAATACATCCTGCACATCAGATATTTACATTATGATTCATAACAGTAGCAAAATTACAGTTATAAAGTAGCAACAGAAATAATTTTATAGTTGGGGGTCACCACAACATGAGGAACTGTATTAAAGATTCATGGCATTAGGAAGGTTGAGAACCACTGCTCTAGACTGTTTTCATCCTGCAAAATGGAAACTGTACCCATTAAACAACAACTCTCCCTCCCCTACTCCTTCCCTGGCAGCCATTCTACTTTCTGTCTTTGTGACTCTGACTACTTTAGATACCTCGGATATAGGTAAATGGACTCACATAGTATGTGTTTTCCTGCAACTGGATTATTCCACTTAGCAGGACATCCTCAAGGTTTATCCACAATGTAGCATGTGTCAGAACTTCCTTTACAAAGCTCAGCAGTATTCTACTGGGTGCATATGTATTTGTCCATTCAACCATCAGTGAACACCTGGGTTACCTCTGCCTTTTACCTATGGTGAATAATACCCCTATGAACATGGGCTTACAAGTATCTCTTTAAGACCCCTGTCTTTAGTTTGTTTGGATAAATCCAGAAGTGGAATTGCTGAATCATATTTTAATTTTATGAGGTAACACCATCCTGGCTACTGTATTTTACATTTCCCCAACTATGCATAAGAGTTCCAACTTCTTCATGTCTTTACTGACATTTCTTTATTTTTACAATGGTCATCCTAATGGTTATAAAGTGGTATCTCACTGTGGTATCTTCACTTCCTTAATAATTTGTGACATTGAACATATCTTCAAGTGTTGGCCATTTGTACACCTTCTTTAGAGAAAGGCATATTCAAGTCCTTTGCCCATTTTTTAATCAGATTATTTTATTATTGTTGAGTTCTGAGAGCTTTTTATACATGCTGACATTAACCCCTTATGTGATGTATAACTTACAATTATTTTTCTCTCATTTGGCAGTTATCTTTTCACTCCATTGTGTTCTTTGATACACAGCAATTTTTGATTTTAACATACTCTCTTGTTTATTTTTACTTTTGCCAAGGTTTTGATATCATAGCCAAGAAATGATTGCCAAATCCAATATCATAAATCTTTTCCGTATGTTTTGTCTAAGACAGTTTTATAGTTTTAAGTCTTAGATTTGTGTCTATGATCCACTTTGAGTGATCTGTGTATATTGTATAAGGTAAGCATCCAACTTCATTCTTTTGCAAATGAATATTCAGTTTTTCAACATTTGTTGACAAGATTGTCCTTTCCCCAAGGATTGGGCTCCTTTTACCTTTTATTTCTTTGTTTATTAGTAAGATAATTATGGGGTTTTAGAAAATGCAGACTCAGGGCGGTGCCTGTGGCTCAGTTGGTAGGGCACCAGCCCTATATACCGAGGGTGGTGGGTTCAAAGCCAGCCCCAGCCAAACTGCAACAAAAAATAGCCGGCACTGCGGTGGTGCCTGTAGCCCCAGCTACTAGTAAGGCTGAGGCAAGAGAATTGAGAATTGCCTAAGCCCAGGAGTTGGAGGTTGCTGTGAGCTGTGACGCCACAGCACTCTGTGCCCTTTGACCAACATCTTCCTTTTACCTTGCCCCACTCCTCAGCCACTAGTAACCACCATTCCACGCTCTGTTAGTAGAATTTGGACTTAGTTTCTACCCGTGAGATGAAGCTGTACTTTTCTTAATCTGATCATTTCACTTAACATAGTATCCTCTCTAAGTTCATTCATATTGCAAATGATAGGATTTCCTTCTTTTTAAAGGATGAATAATAGTCTATGGTATGTATAGATATATTTTTATTTATATTATGTAAATTTATATACACACAATGGAATGTTATGTGTATGTGTTATATATATATATATAATGTGTATGTGTTATATATATATAATATGTATGTATACACACACCTCTCTCTCTTACACTTTCAGACATTCATCTGTCTATAGACAGGTTGTTTTTTTATATTGACTGTTGTGAATAATGCTGCAATAACCATGGGAGTGCAGATATTTTAAGGACAGTAACTTTATTTCCTTTGGGTATATACCCAGAAGTAGAATTTATGGGTCAT
The DNA here is from genome assembly GCF_000181295.1 of Otolemur garnettii. Classification (NCBI taxonomy): domain Eukaryota; kingdom Metazoa; phylum Chordata; class Mammalia; order Primates; family Galagidae; genus Otolemur; species Otolemur garnettii. The sequence goes on from NW_003852549.1 coordinate 1,635,410, forward strand.
ATGGTAGTTCTATTTTTAAATTTTTGAGAAACCTCGATTCTGTTTTCCAGAATTGAGTACTATTTTCTTGATGTTACACTTTTAAAAAATGGCCTTCAGGTCCTTAAGAAAGACATTCCCAGGTTATGGAACTGGCAGTAGACTAGGGAAAAATTTATATCTCAATGGGGCAGAGAAGAACTTGCAGTTCCAAGTTTTCTAATGTAAAATGCTCTAAGAAAAGATATGTCAGTGGTCTATAGCCAGGAAGAAACTGATCTAAAGTTTAGTCAAGCTAAACCTAATATTACTCTATCCTATATTTTCACACAGATGAGAAAAAATAAAAAGAAAATCTCCAACAAGAGTATGCTTTTTACAAGTATGACAAAGTGGAGTTGGTTTTCTTGTTCCTGAGGTAGGCTATTTGATTATAGAAGTGGCCCTGAGATGGGGTTTGAGCCACAGCCACAGACTCACTTAGACTACTTTTTATTTTGTTTTGTTTTGTTGTGTTTGTTTAAGCAGTTTTTGGCTGGGGCCGGGTTTGAACCCGCCACCTCCAGCATACGGGGCTGGTGCCCTACTCCTTTGAGCCAAAGGAGCCGCCCTAGACTACTTATTTTTTAAAAGAATAAAGATTCACAAATAACAGATAACATTTTCACAGATTATACTTTAGGCCTACTGACTCAGTAATTCTGAGGAAAGTTACAGGTGTTTTATTCTTTTAACAAGCTGTTCTTTGGTTCCTAACATATCATCATGATGAGAATCATTGCACTGTTCTGAACATCTTTCATTAAAGGAAAAGTGAACAGTAGAGAAAGATGTTAATATTATAGTTAATATTATTAAATAATTGTAATAATATTATATATTATTTAATATTATAGTTAATATTATTACAATATTGTAATATTATTGGTTTTCCAAACTGAGTGCCAAATATAGTAGGAATACTCTTGTGGTTAAAAACATGAGGTTTTAAGCTTCAAAGAGCTGGATATGTTGCCTTTCTCTTCATGAATACATATGCACTTATAAATACATCCTAGCATTTTTATTTTTCAGCAATAACAATTAAATAACTACTGTCACAGATGCCGTACTTATTTATCTTATGGATGTAAATTCAAGTGAAATTAGGAACAAAGAAGTATGCATGGTATAACTTCATTAATAAAATTTCAAAAACATGCAAAACTAATTTATTCTGTTTGACTTTGGGGATTAATAACTGAAAGTGGGTGGAGTGGAGGCTTTTGAGTTTCTTTATAATTTTCTATGTCTTTATCACGTGTCTGTGATTATGTAGATGGGATGAGATTATAAAAGTCCTGAAAGTGACTAGAAACTTAGTATTTGTGCACTTTGTGTATATGTTACTGATGAATTGGAAAATATGTATACACACATCAGCCTGAGAGGCAGTCCTCTCAGAGCCCCCTCAGGACAGGACATGGTGTTCACCAGCGACGGTCACTGTTGGCGACATGCCTCCAGCTGTGGATCTTCAGGTTCTGCCACCACATCTGAATAGCGATGTACTCTTCCTAGGCAGTTCGAGGCCACTGACTTAGCATTTGGAGCTACTAAGGTCTGGCCCAGTGAAAGAGCCCTGTAGTGAGTAATCTCTATTCTGGAGTTCTCCGCTTGGCTAATCCAGGCTTTGTCGCATCCGAATTTCAATCTCAAGCTTTCCCTGAGGACAGTCTACTTCTGGGCACCTTGGTTTTCCCAGGTGTCAGGTGTGCTTCTTCGTCTGAAGACTTTGCTTGTGCAATGCTGCTTTCTTCCCCTCCTCTCACGCAGGTATTACCCCTCACTTTCCCACCTGCTCGGTAAATGTTTCACACCCCTAACATATAGCCCTATGGTTCCGGGGGTGACAGTGTGGGGATTCACTATCTCCTCTCAAGGCCACTGGAGACATGGCTTCTGTTAATAAGTGCCTATGGAAAGTGTCATTCTAAGAAAATAGGTTTTCCAGCCTCTTTCTTTGGCCTTCCAGCTCCCTCAGCCTTTAGGGTTTGCACAGACCTGCTCAGTGTGGAAGAGGCTACATCACACATGCAAAAAAATCTTTTTCTATTTGTCCATATTTTTAGCACTGTAGGAACCAACTAGAGCCAGATGGTAAGTGGCAACAACTAAGCACTAAATAGAAAACAAATTAGACAAAGCTTTATAAAATGAAAAGGAGTTAAATATAGCAGACATAGAGTATTATATATAATATGTGTTATGTGGTGTGCATATATAGCTTAAAGGTAATCTGTTTCACAATGTTAGAGTCTAGTCTTTCTCATTAATTCTAGAAATAAAACTGCTACTAGAATTTTTTTTTAATTTAAATTTCTAGGAATGAAATTCATGTCAGCATTTTCATGAGCATGTAGAAGGACAGAGTAGCCCTTTGTCTTTTTTAGCTAATCTTTCCATAGGTAGCCATCATTTCAAGGCATAATCTAATAGTCTTTCTTAAACATGATCTGCCTTCCTGTCAGGTGCATTGTATGTGAATGACTTCATCAATCGTATTTTATATACCATCAACTATACATGATTAAAATGTACAATTTGATATAAGTCTTGATATACTGATGTATCAGTGAAACCACCACCAGAATCCAGAGAGTGAACATATATTTGGGCCCTCATAATTTTCTCCTGCCCTTGGGTAATTCTTTAAGTACCTCTGCTATCATCTGTAAGTAACTGTTGATCTGCTGGCTTTGGGCTTGGCAGACTAGAAAGGAACTGCAGTTATTTTCCGGTTCTTCTGTAACAAAATTACCACAAAATCAATGGATTAAAAGGAGGATTGTCTTTTATGTGTCAGTCATTATGCTTTATGTGCTTTACTTAAAAGGGGAGGCAACATCTTCTAGAATTGTATATAATGTAATTGTACCATGCATACACCTTTTTCTCTGGCTTCTTTCCTCCAGCAAATCCTAAAGGCAGAGGGAGCTGGAAGGCCAAAGAAAGAGGCTGGAAAACCTATTTTCTTAGAATGACACTTTCCATAGGCACTTATTAACAGAAGCCATGTCTCCAGTGGCCTTGAGAGGAGATAGTGAATCTCCACACTGTCACCCCCGGAACCAGAGGGCTGTATAAGACAATGGAAGGCAACCCCTCCTGGAAAGGCAAGAATCTGCCCCAGGTTATGTATGACCTGTGGCAGGTGCTCACAGCAGTGTATACAGTGGGGACGTGAGAGTAGAGCTCAGAGCCATCCCTGCAACTGAGATTAATCAAAAGTCAGCATGGGGAGTTAGCAGCTCAGGTGGCGTTATTCTGTGCACAGTCCTGGTGCTTCTCTAGAACCGGCATGTGGTGATACCTGGCACAATGTCAACACATCCCCTCTTTTGCACAGATTCAATATAGTACTCTCAGCACACAGCAAATTTGAGCTTTGCTTTTTGTAACTTTGTGGATTCTTTTTTTTTCTGGTATATTTACCAGAAATAAATCCATGATTGTTTCATTGTATGGACGTGGATGGAACCTGTGGATATGGAGGCTTATCGTGGATGTGAAGGATATGAAAGATGCCATAGAAGTTCGTGAACATCCTGCACATATGGGTGGGGACGGAAGACAAAGGAAGAATGAGCACACTGCGTGCCTGCTTGATACAGCCAGACTGTATTCTCTCATGCTCTGGCAAGGCACACGCAAAAGGCTTTGCGCTTGGCAGACTAGAAGGGAACTGCATTTATTTTCCAGTTCTTCTGTAACAAAATTACCACAAACTCAGTGGATTAAAATAACACATTTATTTTCTCACACTTTGGGAGATCAGAGGTACTAAATCAGTCTCAGTGGGCTAATAATCAGGGCAGTGGCAAAGTCATTCTTTCTGTAGGAACTAGGGGAGAATCTTCTAATTTCTTGACTTTTCCAGCTTCAAGAGTTTTCCCTAATTTCTCGGCTCATGGCCTCCCCACTCAATCTCTGCTTCTGTCCTCACATATCAGAGCTTTCTGCCTCCCTTTTTAAAGGACCTTTCTACATTGGGCCTACCTGGACAATCCAGGATAATCTCTCTAGTGCAAGAGAGATTTAATCATATCTGTAAGCTCCCCTTTGCCTCCTAACATACAACAGTCATACGTTCTGGCAGTTAGGGCTTCAGCATCTTTGGAGGAAACATTAATTTTCCTGCCCCAGAAACTACCTGTTTCTCAATTTTGATAACACTGTATAGCTCCAACCTATTTCTCAACAGAAAGACTACATGACTTTATGTTTTTGTGTGCAAATAACATTATTAAGAAAACAGATGACTTTTGATTTCACCTTCAGAATATTGAATTGGCTTAGACAACTAATCACACCTCTATTAGAAGGTGGTGAATTGGGCATTAGATCATTAGACTTGAGCTCAGATGAGATGGACCCAATTCCTAGTTCTGTGAGAGTTCTTAGCATAGTGCCTGAGAAACATGAGTGCTCAATGAATATCAATTGCATAAGATTAAAAGACAATATCAAAATCAGCCAGTTGTATTCTCAAAAGAATGAGTACAGTGGGTGAAAAAAGAAGGCAAGGGCATAATTTATTTTATGGCTTTATTGAGACATAGTGTGTTTCCTAAATTGAGCTCTTCCCTGGTTTATAAATTTTCCCAAGTATTAACTATGGTAAGACACTAAGATATGAAATATGAAAATGAATCTTGTTTTATGATTCAGTACTTTATGAACCATGCAAGTTACAGAAATTAATTTTAAAAATAATTTTCTATATGTATCAGACAATAGAAGATTTAGCTCTTAAAGCAAATTGAGTAGATTTGAAAAGAAAGTGAAGAGGGTTTAACCAATTAATTATATTATTATTATAGACATTTTCCAAACAGGAATATAAAAATAGATTGCCCGTGTGTTCTTGGATTGGTGATTGAAGGAAAGGATGGCTAAGCAGGCAGAAGATCAATCCTCTGGGTAAACTAATTTGAATAATACAATGTGTGGGGTCAAGACAGCATTGGTATTTGTCTACAGGAGCATCATTGTGATCTATCATCCTTCCTTGACCTTACCCTGACCTGTTCTTGTAAACTGCTATTTTCCGAGATTATTATGGCAATTTCTTTTTTTTTTTCACCTTAGTCATTTTCTTTTAATTTGAAATTAATATGAGGGCACAAAATTTTAGGTTACATTGTTTCAATTATAAGATATGGTTCAAGTTGTAGCTGAGCTCTTCACTCAGGGGTGTGCTGAACACTCTCACATTGTGCACATTAGGTGTGAGATCCTCCAAATGCCCTCCCTCCTCCTGCTCCCCGTCCCTCCTGTCCCCTCCCCCTTGCTAGACTATATTTGTATTTCATTATTCATATGGGTGTATAGTAGTCTATATATTAGCTACATATTAGTATTGAGTACATTGGACATTTTTTTCCCATTCTTTTTTGTTGTTGTTGTATGGTTTAATATTTCTTTTTTACAATAAGCATATAATTGTCTGCTACTTATGTAACTATTTTTTTTCTTTTTTTTTTATTGAATAGTAACTATGTACATTAATGCACTTCTGGTGTACAGTGTGGGGTTTTCACACACAATCCAAAACACTTCCATCAAACTGGTTAACATAGCCTTTGTGTCATTTTCTTAGTTATTATTTTAAAACGTTCACATTCTGCTCTTAGAAAGATTCACTTCTACCCTTGTAAGATAAACCTCAGAAGTGATCCCTCCAATCCCCCTCCCTCCACCCATTCCCCCCTCCCCTCTCCCTCCCCCCTTCTTGTATTCTTAGGCTGTTATTAGGTTATAGCTTACATATAAAAGGTATA
>NW_003852549.1:1644602-1647524 GCF_000181295.1 Otolemur garnettii
ACCTGCTTTTTTCTGCTTTCCATTAGCCTGGAATATAGATGACCATCCCTTCACCCTGAGTCTATATTTGTCTTTTAAGGTAAGATGAGATTCTTTTATACAACAGATGTGTGGTCTGAGTTTCTGTATCCAATCAGCCAATCTGTGCCTCTTTAGAGGACAGTTTTTCCCATTCTTGAATGTGTTTCAACTCCATCCAGGCAAACATAAAAGATGTAAAGTCTCCATCTTTTCTTATGGCAGAATAGTATTCTGTGGTATACAAATACCACAGTTTGTTAATCCATTCAGGGGTAGATGGGCACTTCGTTGCTTCCATATTTGGCAATTGTGAATTGTGCTACAGAAAAACCATTCTGGTGCAAATGTCTTTGTGGTAAAATGATTTTTGTTCTTTTGGGTAGATACGTAGTAACTACAGGGTACATGCAGGTTGTATTAGTTTTTAATCTCACCTGCAGTGGGAAGTGTTCCTGTCTCTCCACATCCATACCAGCATCTGCAGTTTGGGACTTTGTAATGTGGACTGTTTTCACTGGGGTTAGGCAATATCTCAGAGTGGTTTTTATTTGCATTTTTCTAATGATTAGGAATGATGTGGATTTTTTCATGTGTTTATTGGCCATTTGTCTGTCATCTTCTGAGACGACATTTCTGTTCATGTCTCTTGCGCAGCTCTTAAAAGTGATCAAGGAATATAGCAGCATCTCAGGATACAAAATCAGTACCCACAAATCAGTAGCCTTTATATATGCCAATAACAGTCAAGCTTAGAATAAAGTCAAAGACTATACCTTCATACCAAAGAAGATGACATACCTGGGAATATATCTAACAAAGGATGTGAAAGATCTCTATATAGAGAACTATGAAACCCTGAGAAAAGAAATAGCAGAAGACATTAACGAATGGAAGAACATACCATGCACATAGCTGGGAAGAATAAACAAGGTTAAAATGTCCATACTACCCAAAGCAATCTACAGATTTAAAGTACTCCCCATCAAAGTCCAAACCTCATACTTTGAAGAACTTCAAAAAATAGTACTAGTAGTTAGTGCCACTTGCATTTTCTCAAGTTACCTATAGGTGTCAGTATGGTAGACAGCGTCTCCATTTGAGGAGTTGAAGGGAGAGTGAGTTCTGGATCAGGCTACACAGTAGCAGCTCACATGTATTTGCAATAATCCTTTCCGTTTTTTTGGTTTTGGTTTTGTTTTTGGTGCAACAGGCTTTCTTCTTTAACATTGAAAAATTAAGATTGTCACATTATCAGCATCCTTCCCCTCCCCATTTTACAAGACACTAGGCAAGGTACATGACCTTGGCTCTGTTTTGGAGCAGATAGGCCCTTTCATTTTTTCCCAGGGGTGTGTGTGTGTCTGTGTCTGTGTATTTGTTTGGGTGCATCTGCCCTGTCTAGTCAGCTAAGAGTAGAGTAGGAAAGGATTCCAGGGTTCTACAACGTAAAGTTCCTTAACATCTTCAAGTAGTATCTGATTTCAAGAATGTTGACTGATGTCCTCTGACATACGCCTGTCTACCTGCACCACCATAGCACAGAAGCAGATCTACAAATTAGCTTCCAGGAATGGGCCTAGTTGCTTACTTTTCCAGGAGAAGTGTTCAAATTTTCATCCATCACATTAGGCAAATACTCATGCATTTATTGTAAATATATCGTAAGTGACAGCTGCCTAAAATGTCAACATTTAAGTTTTATAGGGCTTAAGAGAAACAAGTAAATACATATTAGATAACATGGTATTTCTATTTAAATTTTGAAATTATCCATTAAATCTACTTAGGTGAGAGGTCAAGCCTGGAATACAGTAGTTAGAGCAAGACCAAGTTAGAAGGCAAGAACAGAGATAAATGCATTGTTCTCACTCTCCTCCTGCCTTGGATATTTAAATTTCCTCCTTCCTGCCATTGAACAAACCCAATTGCAAGTCAGAGGGTTAAAAAGTCTTGAACTTGTAAACCATAGAGGACAGCCTCCCAGAAAGCCTGCTGGGCAGACAAGGACTGAGAGTGGATAGGGACACACTCAGGATAAGGAGAAGTCCTTTGTCTTCCCTGTCCCTCTCGTTTCTCCACAAAAGCAACCACTTGAAACTTTCCAGCTCATCCTTTAGAACTTTACCTCTACTCACTTGTATTTCTAGTTCTTGGTTTCTTAATAGCAGACATTTTCTATTGAGCTCCCAATTTCAATCCTCACTCCAGTCTCACACACAAATATTTAATATTTTTATCCTCTCAATATTGTACAGTAAGTTTGGTTAAGTCAGGGTTCTGTGTTTGCATTATTAACATTACACATATGCTATTTATAGCTGACCAATATTTTATACCGTGACTAGCTTTTTTTTTCTTGCGCAAACCTTTTTGTTGCTGTTCCCTAGGTCCCCTAATTTTGCCCAGGTTATTTCATTTGTTAACTTCATTAAAAATTTGTTGTTAGTGCAAACTCTGACTTTCCTTCAATCATTTACATTTGCTTTCAAGTCATTAAGCAGGTATTGCATCAATTTCTTCTTTTTGGAATCATTTATTTCAGAGGTGCTGAGATATTTCAGTTTTGACTGGTGCATATCAACTACCCTAGAATATCCCTTCAGTATATCTATAATCTGTTTTGTATATCTTATGTACATCACATTTTAATTTGCTTCTTTATTGTGGCAGAACTTAACAGAAGCAATGTATAGAAAGTAAAATTTTGGAGATCTTAGGTATATGAAATTGTCATGTACCCTCATACTTCACCTATATCAACTTATGAGAGTTTTCCAGGTTGGAAATGTTTTTAACTCAGACTTTTGAAGGCATATCTCTATTATTTTCAATTTTTCCTTGTTCCTATTAAAAGTACTTAGTCACTTGAGTGACCACACCTGTGTGTCTTTTTTTTTTTTT
>NW_003852549.1:1647570-1660326 GCF_000181295.1 Otolemur garnettii
TTTTTTGGCCAGGGTCAGGTTTGAACGTCCGGGTCTGAGTTTGAACCTGCCACCCCTGGCACATGGGACCAGCGCCCTACTGCTTGAGCCACAGGCACTGCCCATATGTGACCTTTTTATTCTTGACTCACAGCTTCTTTTGTCCTTGATATTTTTAAGTTTTATGAATATATGCTGTGTCTATTTTAAGAATTTAACCGTTTCACACTTCCCACAGCATCTCACCCAAAGTTGGTGCTGGCTCAGTTATGCTGGAGGTTTCCCCAGTAGGTCAGTGACTGTCACTTAGTATCTTTCCATAACCATACCTGAGAGAAGGAGGTTCACATGTATTACACTTGTATTAATTAGGTTCAGTCACTAAAGGATTCTATATAGTTTAAGACTGGCTAAAATTAGATGCAATTACTATCTACTATTAATGCAAGGTCTTTCTCTGTTCCCCAAATCATCATCACTCTACCATATTTTACTTTTGGAAAAATTTCTTTAGAAAAGTCCCTTAACATTAAAAAGTAGGGATCTTGATAGTCATTGATATTGACTTCCCAAAGATCATATAATTAGCATGTGGTTGGACTGGAATTCCAGACCACTTACTAAACTTTAAATTGTGTATTCCTTAGCCATTTGGGGCACAGAGATAGTTGGTGGTTAAGCACAATCTCTCAGCAACTATGAATTATTTCAATATTTGTTTCTATAAATGTACTAAATATTTAAAATTTTGTATTCTCAGCTTTTAATACCTCCTGATGTGCCTAGCACATGTTGTAGGAATCATTATATAAACTTAATGTAAATGCATTTTGATATTTTCCTCCTAAACCAGCTGTATTTTTGCTACACAACTACCTCTCAAAGAACCATTGAATCACTTGCATTGGCTTTCAGCTTCATAAATAACACTGTCCTTTATGGAAACAAAGAAGAATCAGAAATTTTTTAAGCATTAGATATCTAATGGCAGATAGCAGATGATTATTTACTTGGCCTGAGGCTAAAAAGTATCATTTTATTTATCTGGAGGGGTTTGAAGAATGCCTACATGGTTGAGACTTCCTACTGAATATTGTTGTGTACTTTCAATACATTATAAATACAGCATTTGGTTTAAAACTGTATTTTTTTCCTGAGATGAAAGTGAAGTATGCTGGAAGGGTATACAGAAAAAAAATAAATGTTTTATTCTAAATTTGCAAAGAACTGATTATTCAGATTCTTCTTGAGAGGAGTGTTAATGAATGTGTGTCTGTGTCTGTGTGTGACTTTGTATGTGTGTGTCTGTGACTGTTTATGTGTGTGTATCTGTATATGATTGTGTTTATGTGTATATGTATCTGTGCGTGACTATGTGTATGTGTCTCTGTGTGACTGTGTGTATGTGTTATGTGTCTGTGTGTGACTGTGTGTATGTATCTGTGTGCATATGTGTCTGGTATGACTGTGTGTATGCTTATGTGTCTGTGTGTGACTGTGTGTATGTGTCTGTGTGTGACTGTCTGTGTGTGTATGTATCTGTGTGTATGTGTCTGTGTGTGACTGTGTGTATGTGTCTCTGTGTCTCTGTATGTATCTGTGTGTGTATGTGTCTCCATGTGACTGTGTGTATGTGTATGTGTGTATGTGTCTCTGTGTGACTGTGTGTATGTGTGTATGTATCTGTGTGTGTATGTGTCTCTGTGTGACTGTGTGTATGTGTGTATGTGTTTCTGTGTGACTGTGTGTATGTATCTGTGTGTGTATGTGTCTGTGTCTGTGTGTATGTGTGTATGTATCTGGGTGTGTATGTATCTGGTGTGACTGTGTGTATGTTTCTGAGCTAACACAGATGAGTCATCTATAGGCTGCTGACCCAGTAATTTAAAATGGAAAGTTCTGATACTTGTATATAAAACTGTTGAATGTGTCTACTGACTTGAACTGAAAAATCTAAGGCTGTTGCAAATATCTCTTTGGTCAAGATTATTCCTTAAAATGAACTTAATCTATAATAGCAATACCTTACTATTAAAAATGAACTATTATTTTTATAAAAAATTACATCTTGAATGAAGAAAGAAAACAGAGGAGCAATGGACGAGAACAGTATATTTTCCTGAAATCAATACATACTAGATAATAAACTATAAACATTTTTAAAAATAATTTTTGGGTAGGAAAACCCTTTCTGATGATTATACAAAACCTTCTGACCATTTAAAAAAGCAACAAAGAGGATTACCAAATGACATAATCTGATGTTATACATTTCAAAGTCACTGTTAACCTTGAAGGAAGAAGAAGGAATAGAGTTTTTCAAAATAAGAGAGAACACCACCCTCATGTCTAGAGCTAGAAATAGGATGTTGATTATTATTCTTATTGACTCAGCATCTTGGAAAAGATCAAAAACGTCAGCAGCATCACAGCTGATTCCAAGTAATCTTGTACTCTAAATTGAGATTCTAGATGATGTACACAGGATATCTGTGGGATTGACAAGCAGGTTGCACCAGCATGAGACCATCACCTACTGTTTTGAGAACTTGGTCCCACGTACTCTGTGTTTTGACCCCCCCTTCCCTCCGCACCAGTGAGGGGAGAACTTGGATGCTTCCTCTTCCTTCAGTCAAATGAAGGACCTTTAGGAGAATGGTTTGGAGGGATCTTAGCATTAGTCCTCCAACTTAGGAATGTGATCTAGCTTCTTCCTGGTAGGATCTAACCATAAGAGGTCGTGCTTGAAGCTGTTCCTGTACCTCAGAGCATAGCAACCATGGTCTGGGTTTTCTCAGGACTGAAGGTGTTCCCAGGACATGAGGCCTTCAGCTATAAAGCCAAAAAAGTTCTCCTTTGACAAACAGGGCTATTAGTTGGTTGCTCTAATCTAGTGCTAGAACATATGGATATTTCCAGTGGCTAGATGTGGACCTTATCAAGGGTCCCAAATTGTGTAGTCTTGAGAAAGCTTAATTCAAGTGGACCACCTGAAAACTGGAAATGACCCAGAGAATGCAAACATCTAAGAAAAAAAGGGTAAGGCAGAATTGTTTGTGTCCAGTGAGACACGGGAGTTCCCAAGTGAAAGGAATTGTGAGTGAGCAATAGTCGAGAATTGTTTCCTATGAACCCACCAAAGCTCCCACAGGAGGAGTGAAAGCTTGAGCACCTGACAGTCCTAGAATACAACGTTCCAGATTATAGATGTACCAGACAAGTAACAACTTTTCTTTCCCTTACTTCTTCTTCCTGGCACTTGAACCCTGGGAGGCCCCCAAACAGCTGCTATCATGTGAAGACAAAGCTGGTGCCAGGATGATGAAGGTGCCAGACACCCCTTCCCCCCTCCCTCCCCCACAGTGTGTGGAAGCAAACTCAGAGGGAAGAGAAGTTTCACATTCACATCACCACTAAACTGCTCTGGATGCCATATTCCCTAAAAGTGCTGGGGAATGACCAGAAAAATTTATGAATCCTATCAGTGATTTCACCAAGAGACAGGCAAAGTCAAGTCAAAAGAATGGGCGCAGTGTGAAAAATAATGCAGTCATATTCCATTTACAACATCACCGAACATATTTAACCTCCTTCAGGTCTGGAGCTATATAAAATACAAAGTCATAAACAAATCTCCATTTGAGAAGTTTGAAGGGAAAGCATATTCATCTTTGGACACTGGGGTCTTCTAAATAGAGTTAAAGAGAACACTTACAGAAGAGTTTGAAGACATAAGGAGATTTTAGGGCAACAAAGCTGAAATGAAGTTCCAGATGACACAGGAAGAGTTTGAATCAGGCAGGAGAGAGAAGGACAGTGCGCGTACAGATGACTCTGAAAGGCTTGGAAATGAGGTGCTGCCTGAGGTAAACATCCAGGTGAATCCCGATGGCATCAGTCCAGTTGGAATCCCAGGGGAAGGTGGGCCATTCAGAACAGTATCCCTTGTATAGCTGGAAGTTATAGGACCACCAGGCTATTCTAACTTGCCCTTCCACCCTGTATGAGGATGTCATGGGAATGGTAATATAGTGAGGAAACTGTTGGGATCTCTCTGGAACACTGGAGGCCCAAGGACTGTCTAAACACCAGCTTGTCAAAGGGGCTCATCTGATGTCCATATTTACGTTCATTTTTAGTTTGGTTACATGGACACAGGCCTATTTTACTTATTTCCTTCCCCTTTGACTGCTACCATCAACAAATCTGAGCTAATGCTGGGAAGAAGAATCTGCACTCAAAGGCCTAGTGCTTCTTCTCACTTTCAACAGCATTAACTGTAATACTTTTTATCAGATAACCTTGTCATTGGTGCCCAGGGGATTCAGTGCATATCATTGTGCAGAGGACAAGGTAAGTAGCAACTGTAGCCTATCTAGCTATATGCCCCCAATCCTGCAGTTGCCAAAAAGCTGTGCCTTCTTCTTGTTCATGAAAAAGTGCTTTACGGGCTATTGGAAGCATAGATTCAACTCTGCTTACAAACAAGGGCAAGACACCAAACCTTAACACTGAGGCCAAAGACAAGGTGGTCTCTCTCTCAAGTTGGTGCCCCTGTTGAATTGTACTCATTTGCAGTGAAACATGCTCTTGAATTTCAGGTTAAGTTTAGATCACTATTAATAATTTAATTAAAGGTAGTAAACAATAGGAAGTCTCTTAGAATAGTTGTAGAAAATGTCAGACCCAGGAGAGGTGGGCCTGATTGATTTCCTTTACTGAGTACCATTGGTTAATGTCTCCAAATGATTCCAAACAGTAGAAACTGTTTAAAATCCATCCAAAAGTAATTAATTCAGGAAGAAATGAAATCTAAAGAATATTTAAATTTTCTTTAACATTTATAGGGCAACTCATGGAGTCTTAAGTGTCCAACAGTGTGACCCTGAGTTCAAAAGATGAGTCACTCTGCTGCCATGCCATTACAGGAAGACTCTACAGATCTGGATTGAGGAGAAAACTTAAGTTAATTCTTTAGTTAAACAAATTATTTTTTCTAATCTGACTTCTTGATGTAACACATCTTTTTATTCCTGTTTCATTTAATATTTTAGAAAAACTATAAAAATAGTTCTAGTTTTCTTCATGTTTTGTCATTGTAGATAGTATATAATGTATTACATGCATAGTTCCTTAAATATATTTTAAGATCATCATCAACGCCAAATGGGTTTGGACTCATAAGTGTTTCTTTAGGAAGACATGAGCGGAGGTGGTATATGATTTCCTATCTTCTAAAATGAGAATATATACAGTGATTCCAAATATAATATAACTATCAAAGTACATAAAATCAGCTATTGGTAAAAAATAATTACCAATAAATGTGAAAAATTATAAATTCAGAATTGTAAAAAAAGACCTTTATTACACAGAGACAACAGAAGAAGAAATAATCATTCACTTACCTTTTCTAGCAATTAAAGTCCATTATTAATGGATATGTGTCATCTCCCACTCCTAATATATTATTGTCAAATTATAACTATGCTTTGAGCTCTGTGAGCTCTAGATATTTGTAAACTTTGTAAATGTCTCTCTGAGGTAGCAATATCACATTTCCTGCCAATTGTGCCAATTGTGACAAATTGGCAGTTTGTGAAATGTCATTGCACTGAGACTTTAAAATATTTTAATAATGGTTGTTGTTATCTATTATGTCTCTTGTTACATGCCCTTTTTGCAGGGGCGGGGGGCACCCTTGATAAAGTGCCATGGCATCTTAGCTCACAGCAACCTTTAACTCTTGGGCTTAAGCGATTCTCTTGCCTCAGCCTCATGAGTAACTGGGACTTGTTACATGTCTTTATTTCTACTCTGATCTTTTGAAGTCCAAAAATATACCATTTATATACACACATACAGATAAATGGAATTTTATTCTGTCATCTCTAGTCTAACACTCAACAACAAACATTTGTTCATCTGTAATACACCATTTAAATTTTATCCAAATGGAATGAAAGTAAAATGTATTTTTTCTGCTCTCAGAATTCTAAAACTATTAGAATCATAGAACTAAAAGAAAAATTTTACATTTCCCTACATTCACCAATTTATTTCCCAGTTTATGCCGATTTATTAATGAGAGTTTATCATTTTCTCAGTTCTTCACATGGAGCTGTACTTGAGTGTAACCCTTGATTACCAGTGACACAACGAAGATATTTTAGTTTAGGCAAAAACTCTTTAATTGTGTTTTAAATCTGGTTTATATAATGTAACATGGGTGAGAAAATCAGTAGAAATTTTTACCTTCATGTAAAACACACATAAACTTCTCTTTGCTTTCAGGAGGCATTCTCACTGGTTTTAGCCCCACCCCTCTTGGGCATGTATAAATTTTTAAAAACGGATTTGGGTGAAAGGGAGCACATGATGTTTTCATTAATGTTAACATCCTATAGATTTTCCATCAAAGATATCTTGGAGATAATTAATCAGTGCAGAATATAAAAGTAAAATGACTTTAGAGGAAAGTCTATGAAGCCAATTCAAGAAAAGGGAGCCCAGGAAAATAAGACAGAGATTCAGAACTGACCAACCACTGTGGACCGAATTGACATGCGTTTCTTAGATTCTTCTAGTGTTATTTCCATCACAACTAAAATTGTAAATATATATAAAAACCTTAGATATATACTTAAGAAAAAAAATGTGTTTTTCCCTTTTTAAAGTCCTTGTTCATTGAAATATGTGTAAAGGGAATTGTCTGAACAAAGTTATAAAATTTTACAAAAGAATGCAGCAATACTTTAGGCAGAGAATGTGTCATCTCTGGACAACTGTAATCCCAACTGAATAAATATGACTAACTCATGAAAATATCAAAAATGTATGGTGTCTATACCCACAGTCCAATGCATGAGCCCTCTTAACAAAAGTCTTTCAAAGACACCATAAATACATTTTCCTTCATTATGAGATGTTTGTTTAAAAGGTAATCATAGAGTACATATTAATTTGCCACATATAATTCTTATAGTATTTGTAGGATGGAAACAATGCCATAGCATGCGCATACACACACACACACACACACACACACACACACACACACGGAGGGCTTGAGATGCTAGTTCCCTGTGCCTGTCCCTGCTTCTGACAATAGCCATCCTAATGGCATAATTTTATGTAAAACCGACTTTGTATTCTGAGATTTCAAAACCAATATATTCTGTGTTATGATTTTATTTTCTTATCCTTACTATATTTAAAGTTGTACAATATTAATATACTTATATTCATTTATGAAACTTTCAGAACTAATGGACAGACTTCTGTATCTGGGCAACATGGAATAATTTGTGGTAGATCAATGCTGCTACAAAGAACTAGAAAAGTTCATTGAAATTTATTTTAAAATATATGTTTAAAGGCACCAAGGGCTTCAGATGCACAATGAACTAAAAGAACTAAATTGTAGAGAAGGGAGGACCTACCATAACTGTGGTGATGGTCTGTGCCTGCTTTCCCTCTGAAGGCATAAGCCATGGGTGGTGAGAATCTGCACTTCTGGGCAGGGCTACTCCTGGGGAACAAAGTGCTAACAATGACCTTGGTAGCTGCACAGGGCTGTAGGAAAAGGAAGGAAAGGATGGATGGAAGGAAGAGGGAGGGATAACATGATTAAAATTTTAATAAAATCATGTGAAAGGGAGAATACATTCATGAAAAGCAGAATTTCACCAAAATATAAAGGACCTCAAATTAAGAAGTCATATATGAGTTCAGTAGATAATTAGAGATTAGCTATGACAGAAGATAAAATTAGTAAACTGGAAAAAAATCAACAGAAATGTCAAAATTGAAGTACAATGTGAGTAATGAATGAAAATGCTGAAGAATGCAGAGGAAATTTAGAGAATTCTGTCAAAAATCCTAACACACATCCACTGAGAGTACCAAATGGAGGGCAAAAGGGGAGGGGGCAGAAGTAGAGGAAGAATAGTCAGAAATTTTCTTAAAAGGTTGAAATGCATTAATGTATAGTTTCAAGAAACTCTATGCATGCCAAATCAAATAAATATAAAGACAGCCCACCTAGGTAAGCTACAGTTAAATTATTGAAAAACATGAAACCCCTATTTTTAAATTGTTAGGAAAATATACATTACTTTCAAAAAAGCAATAATAAGATTGAAATGAATTCCAAGCATCAACGATAAAAGGAAGAAAGCAAAGATTACTATAAAAGTGATGCAAAAGAATAGTTACCAAACCACACTTCGTTACCCACCAAAAATGTCCTCTGTAAATGAAGAAAAAAAAGAACTTTTCTTACCCAAACACAAACTTGTTGCCAGCATGTATTTATGAAAAGAAATTTTACAGGACTTTTTTCAGATGGAAGACAAATTATTTCAGTCAAACATAGCATTGCAGAGAGGAGTGAGAGGTAATGGAAAAGGCAAGTAGGTTGGCAAATGTACAGAAATATGTATTGTATAAAATAGAAGTATCTTATGAAATTTGAAACATTTGGAGTTAAAATGCATAACAAAAATAAATCTAGAAGTGATAAATGGTGATATTCTAAGGTCCTAATATTAGTAGCAAAGTAGTAATATCAATGATTTTAATTGAATAGCATAAGTCAAGAATACATATATCCTATAATTTCAATGTTAACTTTAGAAAGTATAGTAAAAGAATGATAGATGACCTAACACAAGGTGTGGGTAGGAGAATGAGGGAGCAGGGAAAGGGGAGGAGGAAGGGGGATGGGGTTCACAGCATATGACACACCTCTTGAAGATGGGACACAATTAGAAGAGGGACTTTACCTACCAAATGTAATCAGTGTAACTTAATTCTTTTTACTGTCATTGAACCCTAAATAATAAAAAAAAAAGTGTGTATACACATACATAGTATATACAGTGCATGCTATAGCTCATACACTGTATATATATGCTGAATGTAGTTTTAAAATAATCATTAAGTAATTTCTGAGACAAAAAATTTACATTAAAGTCTTATTTTGCAATGTTTTATAATTACTAATAAACATTTCTTTATATTGAGTCCATTACTGTTTCTTCTATAAGCTAGGAAAAACGATCATTTTATGTTTTAGATGGATTTTCATTTATTTATTTCTAAAGTATATAAATTATTTAGAATTCATCATACTTGTCTTAAATTTTATTCATAATTTTTATTTTTTTATTATGATATATTACTTATCTTTAGCTAACTTGCATTAAGTAATATATTTTAGTCACTTTCCCCCATAATTTCTACATTTTATACACATAAGATATTGATTCAGCTCTAGAATAATCCCATATTATGTGTAGTATTTTGAAAGGAATTGTAATATGTACATGTATACATATATATTACATGTATGTAACAATCATATTAGTAATTTAGAGTAAAATTTCTTTATTTTAGCACTTCCATTATTTAAATAAAATTCCCTTTCCATACTGAATTATTTCAACAAGTAACACAATTTCAATAAAGTACATGTGTGGAAAGGCCTTTGGGTATCTGATAATTTTTCATTTACTTTCAGCATGAATGAGATTCTTACCTAGACATGAATGCGGAGATGCTTACCTAGATGTGAAATTTTCTAATCATTGTATTTTTTTCCTTCAAAAATCCTAGGAATTTATTATCTTCTTTTACTTTAAAGTTTCAAAGAAAAACTTGTATTTTGTTTACATGTTTATACATCTATATTGTTCCTGGTGAATACTTCCAAGAATTTTTTTAAGTTTTTTTTTTTTTTTTTTAAACAAGTAAGTAGCCTTTAATGTTCTGGTATCTAATGTTCTAGTCTTTAATGTTCTGGTATCTGTGAACATCTTTCTTCCAAAAGATTGGAAGTGGGAAGCAGGTATTCACCTTTATCATCATCTATGAGAAAGTGTTGGGATTCAACAGAGAAATAATGGGATGCAAAAAGCTAAGGAAAGAGAAGTACAGTGACTCACCCAGCTGGTTTGGAGGTAGCCAGGGTAGGCACCCTCTTTAGGGGAAGGAGCAGGTAAGAGACCCCTGGGACTCCATACTTCCCCCATGGACATTCCAATTCGAGCTATGAGAGAGTCCCTCCACTCTGCAGGCCTCTGGGTTAACACAGGGAACTGCCTAAAGACAACACAGTGGCAATGTTCTAGAGAGAAGGCCCATTGGACTTCTGTGGGATTTGAACCCTGGGCACTGTAGCTCCATTCTGAGAGCTTCACTCCAGAACTCAGCATCTGCCTGGGGGCCAGATCCATTTCTACCACCTCCTCATTGATCGGAAGTTCTCACACACCCCAGGAACAAGTGTGACCATAATGTCATTCCTGGTACTACCATAGGGGAACCCAGATGCCAGAAAATTCCCAATCACCCCTAGCTCCCGCTTCTACCCTCTGGGAAGCTTTATTCTGCCACTGCTATCCCTGGGGGACCTTATAGGAAGCAAATACCCAAATTACTCACACTCAACTGCCGTCACTGAGAGGGGCTCACCCCACAGCTACTGCTGTTGCTTCTGTGGGACACAGGTACCAACAAATTTCCCAACTACCTTCTTCCATTGCCACCAATGCAAGGGGCCAGAGCTTCCACTGCTAGAGCTTTCAGCAGCAGCCTGGGGACCAGCCTATCCTTCTACACACAATATCCTCCAGCACCTGGTCAGACTCTGACAATGACAAGGGAATGAGGAGACCCAGGAGAGTGTTACAGGCTCACAGTGCATCTGCCCCGTTCCTCCATAAGCACCCTTCTCAAGCAGGACAATCACACCATCCAGAGTCCTGAGAACTAGGGATTATCTAACCTAGTCCACCACCATTGACACTTGAACACTCTCCCAGGTTCCTGAGTTCCAACTGACTCAGTTTCCTAGCAATACCACAGTAGATACCAGCACAAAACAAAAGGCAATATACTTCTCCCTCTCTGCAGAGCTCCCAGCAGAGGAGAACAAGTGAATCCCAAAGCTATCTCTGCTACACTGAGGGAAAAAGTTCTAGATGAGAATGATCCAGTGTAAGGACACTGTCAATATGGAAAAAAAGAACTCCTTCAATACCCCCAAATAATCACACTAGATTTCCAGTGACAAACTTGAATCAAAGGAAACTTATGAAATGTCAGACAGGGAATTTAAAATATGGAACATGGGTAAGCTCAATGGGCTCAATGAGAAAGTTGAAAACCAATGCAAATAAGCAACAACAACAACAAAATTCCAAGACATGTGAATGAATAATTCATTAAAGAAATAGATATTTAAACAAAGCAAAACAAAAAAACTCCTGAAAATTAAAGAGTAGTTTAGGGGATTTCAAAATACAGTGGAAAGTTTTAATAACAGACTACAATTAGCAGAAGACAGGCTTTCAGATCTCAAAGTCAAGACTTTTAAATTAACCCAGGTACTCAAACAGTTACGAAAAAGGAATCAAGAGAAACGAAGAAAATCTTCAAAGAAAAAAAAGGATTTTATAAAATGCTCAAACGTAAGAGTATCACTAAAGGAGATTTAAAAAGTAAAAAAAAAGCACAAAAAATCTATTTGAGGGAATATGGAGGGAAACACCCCTGGCCTTTCTAGTGATTTACCCAACCAGATGCAAGAAGGTCAACGAAATCCTGGAATCCTTTTTTGCAAATTGGCCTTCTTCAAGACACATAGTCATCAATCTAGCCAAACCCAAAGTGAAGGAGAAACTTCTATAAACTCTTAGACAAAAGCATCAAGTAACTTAGAAAAGAAAAGCCCTTCAAAGTAATAGCAGATTTCTCAGCAGAAACCTCACAAGCCAGATGGACCTTGGGTCTCATCTCTAATATTCTTAAAAAGAATAACTGTCAAAACAGATCTTTGTATGCTGTAAAACTAAGTTTCATAAACAAATGAGAAATAAAATATTTTTAAGACAAATATACTCTAAGAGAATTTGTCACCACTTGACCTGCCCTAGAGAAAATGCTCTAAGGTGCACTAAACACCAGAAAGAGAGAGAGAGAGACGTGAATATAAAAACACTCAAAAGGCTTCTTGTTTCCTATAAAGCAGTAATACAAGGGAGACTACAAAGCAAACAGGTAGCAATCAACATGACTGGAATGGCATCTCACTTACGAATATTAACATTGTCTATAAATGATCTAAATGCCCACTTGAAAGGTGTAGATTGACAGAATGGATTAAAAAAAGCACAAACATAACCCAAACATCTGCTGTCTTTTGCTGTTTTCAAGAAACCCATGTAACTCATAAAGTCTTACAGACTTAAGGTAAAAGGATTAAAAAATAAAAATTCCATGTAAATAGAAACCAAAGCGACCAAGATTAGCTATTGTTATTTTAGATAAAACAGACTTCAAATCAAACATGGAGAAGAGACAAAGACAGTCATTGTATAGTGATAAAAGTATCAATTTAACAAAAATATATAATAATTCCAAATATATACGCACCCAATACCACAGATCCCAGATTTATAAAAACAACAACAAGCATAAACAAACCACTACTATGCCTAAGTCATGAAATAACCTGCAACTTAATAATTAGAAGTTACTTTAATACTTCACTGACAGAATCAGGCAAATCAGCAAGCCAGAAAGTTAACTAAGAAAAACTGAAGGCTCGGCGCCTGTGGCTCAAGCGGCTAAGGCGCCAGCCACATACACCCAAGGTGGCGGGTTCAAATCCCCAACCCGGGCCCGCCAAACAACAATGATGGCTGCAACCAAAAAATGGCCAGGCATTGTGGCGGGCGCCTGTAGTCCCAGCTACTTGGGAGGCTAAGGTAG
>NW_003852549.1:1660789-1687175 GCF_000181295.1 Otolemur garnettii
GCTTGAGCCCAGGAGTTGGAGGTTGCTGTGAGCATGATGCCATGGCACTCTACCCAGGGGGATAGCTTGAGGCTCTGTCTCAAAAAAACAAACAAACAAAAAAATAAAATAATCATGCCATGTATCTTCTCAGACCAGAGTGGAATAAAAGTCAAAATCAACTCTAAGTGGAACTCTCCAAACTATAAAAATATGTAGAAGCTAAACAAGCTACTACTAAATAATCCATGGGCCAAAAATAAAATCCAGATGGAAATTTTAAAAATGTCTTAAATTGAATGACAAGGGCAACACAGGCTACAAAATGTCTGGGATATAACAAAAGGAGTGCTAAGAGGGAAATTCCAAGTACTAAATAAATGTATACATTAGAAAGACATATCACAAATCAACAACCTAATGCCACACCTCAGGGAACTAGAAAAACAAGAAGAACAAAACCATCCAGGGGGCTCAGGCCTCTAACAGTAGCACTCTGGGAGGCCAAGGCCAGTGGATTGCTTGAGCCCAGGAGTTTGAGATCAGCCAGAGCAAAGCGAGACCCATCTCTACCAAAAATAGAAAAACTAGCCTGGAGCATTGAGGCTAGTGCCTGGAGTCCCAGCTACTAGGGAGGCTGAGACAGGAGGAATGATTGAGCCCAAGAGTTTGAGGTTGCTCTGAGCTATGACACTATGACACTCTACTGAGGGCTACATAGCCAGCAGAAGAGAAGAAAGAATAAAAAGCAGAGCAGAACCAAAAAAATTGAAATCATAAAGAAAAATACAAAAAATCAACAAAATGAAAAGTTGGTTCTCTGAAAAAAATAAACAAACTCAACAGGTCACTAGGTAGATTGACCAAGAAAAGAAGAAAGGGAATTCAAATACCTCAATTAGAAATGAAAAAGTAGCCATTACAACTGATACTTATGCATCACAGACATACAAAAGATCATCTGAGACTATCACAAACAGTTGTACACAAAATAAAAAATCTAGAAGAAACAGATAAATATTTGGAAATATACCACCTATGAAGCTTGAATCAGGAAGAAACAGCAACCCTAAATAGATAAATATCAAGTAGCAAGATTGAATCAGAAATAAATTAAAGATCCCCAACAAGACAACAATAACAAAACAAAGAAAATGGATTCACAGGTGAATTCTAGGAAACCTACAATGAACTGGCACTATCCTACTGAAACTATTGCATAACACTGAGGAGGAAGGAATCTTCCCTAACTCATTCTACAAAGCCAGCCTTACTAATATAAAATCCAAGAAAGAATACAAAAAAGAATACTACAGACAAATATCCCTCATGAATATAGATACAAAAATCCTCAACAAAATACCTACAAAACAGAATCCATAGCACTTCAAAAAGATAATTCACCACCATCCACAGGTTTTATACTAGCGATGCAAGAATAGTTCAACATATACAAATCAGTAAATGTGATTCTCCACACAAAACCACATGATCATTTCAATAGATGCAGAGAAGTGTTCAATTAAATCCAGCACCCCTTCAAGATAAAATCCCTTAAAATACTAGGCATAAAAGGACCATAAAACAATAAAAACCACATATGATAAACTCACAGCCAACCTCATACTGAATGGTGTGAAGTAGAAAGAATTACCCTTAAGATATGGAAAAGACAAGGATGCCCACTTTTACCACTTGTATTCAACGTAATAATGGAAATCCTAGCCAGAGAAATCAGGCAAGAGAAAGAACTAAAGGCCATCCAAATCAGAAAAGAGGAGGTAAAACTATTTCTATTTCCCAATGATACAATTTTATATCTAAAAATCCTAGAGACTTCCAAAAGATTCTTAGAACTGATACATAAATTCAGTTCAGTATCGGGTCGCAAAAAAAATGTACACAAATCAGTAGAATTCTATACATTAATAACAGCCAAGGTGAGAATCAAATCAAGAACTCAAAACCATATGTAACAGTTGCAAAGGAAATAACGTTTCTAGGAGTGTACTTAACCAAGTAGGTGAAAGATCTTTACAAAAAGAATTACAAAAGACTAATGAAAAAAGTCATTGATGCCACAAAGAAAAGGAAAAACATCCATGCTCACAGATTGGAAAAATCAACATTGTTACAATGTCCATACTGCCAGAAGTGATTGACAGATTCAATGTATTCCCATCAAGATACCAATATCATTTTTCATAGAATCAGAAAAAGACAATCCAAAATTTTATATGTAATCAAAAAAGTGCCTGAAGAATGAAAGCAATACTAAGCCAAAAGAATAAATCTGGAGGCACCAGTTACTTGACTTCAAATTGTACTATGCAGGTATAGTAGCATGCTACATCATGGTACTGGTATAAAAGTAGACACATATATCAACAGAACAGATTAGAGAGGCCAGACGTGAAACAATACACTTACAACTGATCTTTGATGAAGCAGACAAAAACATACACTAGGAAAATGTTGTCCTGTTCAATAAATGGTACTAGTGAAATTGGATACTCACATGTAGAAGCTGGATCTCAATCTTTCATCATACATGAATATCAACTTGAGATGGGTTTAAGATTTATGTATAATATCTAACACTGTAAAGAATTTATAAAAATATTTAGGGAAAGTTCTTCTGGACATTGGTCTTGATAAAGAGTTTATAATTAAGACCTCAAAAACAAATAATAAATAAGAAACAAACTAAAAAAATTCTGCACAGCAAAAGAAATAACCAAAAGAATAAATAGATAATTTAGAGAATTGAAGAAAATATTCTTAAACCATACATCTAATTCAGGACTAATACATAGAATCTACAAGGAACTCAAACACTTCAGCATTAAAAAACAAATAACCCCATCAAAAAGTGGGCAAATGACATTAACAGACATTTTTCAAAAGAAGAAAGATAGACGGCCAACTACTGTATGAAAATGTACTAGGCATCCCAGAGAAATGCCTAGTATAATCATCAGAGAAATGCAAATTAAAACCACAATGAGATATCACTAACATCTGTCAGAATGGACATTGTAGGCAGTCCCCAGGTTATAAATATCCAACTTACATATGTACTACTTGTATTTATAAATGGAGGCTGTTACAGGCAATAGGTAAATGTACCTGTTCCAACTTACATACAGATTCAACTTAAGAACAAAGCTATAGAATCTATCTTTTTCAAAACCCACAGACTTCCTGTATTCCAAAGTCAGAAAACAAAAGATGTCAGCGCAGGCAGACACAATGAATAGTGAACACTTATACACAGTTGACAGGAGTGTAAATTAGGGCAATCTCTGTGGAAATCACTATGAAATTTTTTTAAAGAACTAAAAGTACACCTACCATTGGACACAGCAATCTCTCTATGGGGAACCTACCCAAAGGTAAAGGAGACATTGCATACAAAAGACACTTGCACTCATATGTTTATTGCAGGACAATTCATTATTACAAAAATATGGAATCAAAGTAAGTACCCACCAATGAATGAGTGGCTGAAGAAAACTTTGCAGATATACACCAGGGAATACTACTCCCCCATAACAAAGTATCAGTATCCCCCATAACAAAGTATACACCAGGGAATACTACTCACCCATAACAAAGAGTGAAATAATGTCTGTTGGAGAAACTTGAATGGAACTGGAAGCCATCTCTGTTTAGCCCATTGCAAAAAGTATGATTTAAATCTCAGTTACTGGGTGGCACTTGTGGCTCAAGGAGTAGGGCACCGGCCTCCAAATACTGTGGGTGGTGGGTTCAAGCCCAGCCCCAGTCAAAACTGCAAAAAAAAAAAAAAAAAAAGCAAACAAACAAACAAAAAAAAAAACCCATAAATAAATAATCTCAGTTACTAGAACCATCATCTGTAAATGTCCTTGAGGATTTATTAAGCTTTCAAGAAGTTGTAAGAAATAGCCTATTAACATTACCTACTTAATTCTTATATCATTTTTTATGCTGCATAACAAATTATGACAAACTTTGTGAATTAAAGCAGCACATATATAGTATGTCACAATTTCTGTGGACCAGAAGTTCAGGCACAGTTTATCTGGGTCCTTTGCTTGATGTCTTAAGAATCAAGGTGATAGCTTGAATCTGAATGTTTTTTGTTTTGGGGGGGGTTGCAGTTTTTGGCCAGGGTTGGGTTTGAACCCACCACCTCCAGTATATGGGGCCCGCTCCCTACTCCTCTGAGCTACAGACACCACCCTGAATCTGAAATTAAAGTATCACCAGGCTAGGATTTCATCACAATCTCTACTGGGGGAAGATTTGCTTCTCAGATCTGTTTGTTGGCAGAATTTATTTCTTTGTGGCTAACTATAGGATGGATATGTAAGTTTGCTTCTTCCAAACCAACAAGGGATAGGGAGAAGAGAGAGAAAATGAGACACACACACAGAGAGACTGTGCAAAATGAGGACTCTACTTATGTATTCAAGTCCATATAATCATACACATTCCATCACCTTTGCCAAAATCTATTGATTATAAACAAGCCACAAGTCCCCCCAGCACACAAGGGGAAGGGATTACATAAAAACTTAGACACTATAAGATAGAAATTACGTGGACCATCTTAAACTCTGTCCACCATGGTGCTCAAGTGGGAAATTATTCTGAGCATTTTATTTCCTTGCATTCTAAAATTGGAATATCTCTGATTTGCCATATGATTCTTTCAACAAAATTAGTGTGATCAGCTGGAGCACTAGATTATTCAAAGAATTTGTGCTGATTTGCATAATTATGCCCTACTAACTTGAGGATTATAGATGGAGCAACAAGTTCTCTGAACAAAGCATCACAGAAAATAGTACAGATAGAAATATCCTTCACAGCTGGTCATGGGTTTTGATAATTTCATGCCAAAGGGAAATAATCAATTAATTAATATTTAAGTATAAAATTAAATTATAAAATTAATTCAATGTAATTATTAATAATATTGGAGGTAAGAACCTATCCTTCATTTGTAATTAGTGTCAACTTCCATATTTTATAAACTAATTGAAAATAAATTGTGTTGTTCTTTAAGCCAGCATAAAATAATTTCTAAGTTGTTAAATTAATTTTGAAACATTATAAGTATTTAATATGGGATGTTAGTTATAGTTAATGGAAGCACCAGTATATATCTGACCACTAACCTAATATTAGGAAAATTTGAAGTTCAAATTACTTAGACTTTCTATGAGAACATTATTAATAATGCAAGTCTCATATAAATTTAATGTTATGCTTTTATTACATTTAAGACTGAGATAAAATGCTGTACTGAGATAAAATGCTGGGTGAAGTGGCTCACGACTATAATCCTAGCACTCTGAGAAGCCAAACTGGGAAGATCACTTGAGCTCAGGAGTTCAAGACAAGCCTGAGCAAGAGTGAGATTCCATCTCTACTAAAAATAGGAAAAGTAGATGGGCATTGTGGTGGACATCTGTAGCCCCAGTTACTCCAGAAGCAGAGATAGGAGAATCGTGTGAACCCAGCAATTTGAGGTTGCTGTGACCTAGGTTGACACTATGGCACTCTAGCTTGGGCAACAGAGTGAGATTCTGTCTCAAAAAAGGAAAAAAAAAAAAAAAACTAAGATAAATATTGAGCAGAGATCATATAGTTGTCTTTTAAACAAAAATAATGAAATGATCTAATTTGACCAAGAATTTATCCTGATTTCCAGTATTCTCTCACTTGGATCTATATATAATTCTTTCATATAGAATTATTATTAAAAGTCTTCAAATAGTTTTATATCTTGACTGAAACTTTCTTATTTCTTTTTTTATGATTAGTACTAGACAGCAGCTATCATAGTTTGAAAAAAAGTTGCATTTCTTTGCTTCATATCATAGAAGCAGGAATTGGCTTGAACCAATGCACAGCTTGATTTGCTGGGGCAAAATTTAGTTGAGTGATGTAGGCAAAATAGAAAGGGAACAAGTTCCTTCTTCTGGTCTCTCTCTAGTGCCCATCTTTATTAGACTGTACTAGGAAACCATTTGATAAAGCAAAAAAATATGGTTTTCTAGCCCCCAGATTCACAAATCAAGTCTAATGGTGGTATAGGGTAACAGGGCCACAGCACCAGACCCATGCTGGGTGTGTTGTAATCAGTCTCAATATGTACGGCTCACCTTGACTGCTGAAAGCTGCCTGTTTTGAGAGTATGGCCATAACTTGATGCCTCAGTTTTACTCTCTACTAAGTTATAACTAAGTTATGTTTTCCCTTTGTGTTTGTTTGTTTTGCCTCAATGAGGACCTCATCTTTCCCTAAAGTTCTTTATCTTGGGGGTGATGCTCAAACAGTTATTTTTGAATGGTCTGACTCCACAAAGACTGTGTCTTTTACAGTCACTATAGGACGTAAAAGTCATGCAAGAAACCCACCCCAGAAAATACTAAGGCCCCCTCTGTCCTATTCCACATTATTTAATAGCAGCTCAATTTCTTCTTGGTTATAAGGATCAAGCATCTCAACCAGTATGTTAACTCTCTTCTTTACATATTGATTCAGTGCTGTGAGGAGAATAAAATGGCTAGGTTGCAATCTTAACTTCTAATTAACAGGAACCACTATTAGATCCCCTGGTGGAAATATTCCTCCCTTGGAAAGTAGGACCTTAAAACTAGTAGGCTCAAAGTTGTGGAAACAACCCCCAAACTCTGGGAATGTATTATTAGGTAGATTAATGAAAAGAAACCTTCCCATTTCCCTTCTTGATGTCTTGAACCATGTATTGTAGCTATGGAAGAAATGACTAGTCACTTTTAAGGAAAGAACAAATCTTCTCTGTAGGCTTACAGGTCTCACCTACTGAGTTCTTTATTTACCACTGAGGTACTTAGGTGGACATGAAGGCATCTTCAGAGTATAGTTTGAAAACCACTGTTCTAGGAGGATTATAAACTACATCCTATAACCATCACTTCAAAGTGCTGTTTCCCAATTTGTGACTATTCAACTGCACTAGTTGTCCAATAAGAGTAATGTATAATAATTTGCAGAGTCCTATCCCTTCATTATAAAGCAGAATACAGAAGAGCAGATTTGAAGCCAAGCAGAAAAGATAATGTACATGCATTATATGCCTATATATGACTAGTAGAGTTTAAATTTATTCCAAGTGTTATGATACCAGGAAGTTTTGAGTAGATGAATAACATAATTTGATTTCAATTTTGAAATGTCACTTTGGCTGCTCTGTAAAGAAGTAGTGCCCCTCCACAGATGCTTGGATGAGATGGTGGATGA
This sequence comes from Otolemur garnettii, assembly GCF_000181295.1. Lineage (NCBI taxonomy): Eukaryota > Metazoa > Chordata > Mammalia > Primates > Galagidae > Otolemur > Otolemur garnettii. Next base: position 1,668,047 of record NW_003852549.1, read on the forward strand.
GACAGAAAAGGTTGAAAATATTGTGAGGCAGTTATTAACCATCTAAAAGAAATATTCAATAGGCAGATGAAATCCAAGGTCCTGCTGCCTTCATTCCTGTAACTTTAACAATTTATAATTTATGACCTGGTGCTCAGTGAATTGGCCTGGATTCCTTACGTAACTATGAAAGTCATCAGCACATGGAGAGTACAGAGAATATGATTTAGACTAGAAAAGTGTTAAGATCACCCACAGAAAAACTCTAACTGCAAAAATGGAATGATCTAAATACTGAGCTCTAGACTTTTTAATATCTAGCAGTCAGATACTTCTTGGGACTCTGATTTGGTAAAGACTCTGGAGGCTAACTGCTCTGGAACACTGTTTCCAAAAATCAATTTTAAATAATTTCCAAACACAAAATGTGATAAGAATAAGTTATCACTGGATCAAGTTATGGACAGAAAGGAACTCAGAGACCTATCTTAATATTAGCTGTGACTGTAAGCCACTTATACAGACTTTTAGCCATCTGCAAAAATGTTCCTGCTCTAATAGGCAAGAGAAAGTATGAGTCTGAACCCTTCCATGGAATGGACGTTGGTCTCTAACAATGTTGATGCTGAGGTCCAATAATTATCGCTGAATTAACACTTCTGAAATGTCTGTACAAGTGGGAGGCTCAACTTTATTTATCTTACCTGCTCTCCCCACTTTATTTCCCTAAAAATTTTTCAAAAGGGTGCATTGTTAAGGGTCAGATAAGAAGCAAAATCTCAAGCAATGGAATTTCCATCCAATTATCAAAGAAACAGTATAGTCAAAATTATAAAGCCATTGAAAGTTTTTTATTTTAGCATATTTTACCAAATTTTCTATTAATCATCAGAATCAAAAAATCTTTTTCTGAGAGCCTCTCCAAGTCATTTATATTATGTGTCTGAAGCAGTGTCCAGGATTTGATATTTTCAAAAATTCTGTTGATAATTCTTCTGGGAATCAGCTGCATGTGGGACCATCTGAATGATAAGAAGAGGGACCTTAATGAGAGTAAATTTCTGTCAGTGCCTTAGAGCTGAATTATCTGGTCAGCGAAAAGTAATAGCATATAGTCACACAACAAAAGCAATGTCACAATTATTTTAAAGCATGAAATTTTGTACCGAACTAAGGATCCAAGAGAGAACCATTTATTAATGGTACTGTTCAGCTAGCTAATCACTGCCATGTCAAGGTCTGATGCACTTAGAAGGTAATGCAGTCTTCATATAGAGCAATTTGGTTGTCTGTAAGAACTGCCCACCTGTGAGAAGCCATTCACCATGACAGTGAGATGTTTTATGGACATGCCTTCTGGAGACATGCAGGGACCAGAGATCCAGCTGACACCTGGGTATCAAAAGCTTTCAGATGGGTCATTGCTACTTGATCCCTTTCTTGACACACCATTTCCCTTTTATTACCTGGAAAATTCAGTTGCAATGTTTGGTAAGAAAGAATCTCTCATTAAGTTCCTTCTTAGGGAAATCTAGACAACATGGATATTTGTTAAATGGTGTTTAGATGTGATTTTCTTCCTAGTTGACAATTCAACTAAATGTATAAATCCGTTCCATAAACAGAAGTCTATAGAGATATATGCATTTGTTATTGCTAAATCCAACAGGTATTTGTTAAACACTTAATTACATTTTTACTGCAAGTAAGTTTATGTGTTCTAGAAGAATATGCATATATTATAAAATCATATCTATGAGCTTGGCTTTTTATGAATATAAAAATTGTCATGAGAGTCTTTATGCACTAATGTCTCTTGTAGAATAGTTGGTACCCCTTTCAAATCTTCATGAAAGAAAAAAATTTGCCACACCTGGTACAGCCACACATAGTGGTAGGTCAGAGTTATCATGCAAAACATTATTATAGGTACAGAGCACCTACCCAAAGCAATCCCCATGTCATACAAAATACTAATGTTCCATACTCAAAACAGCTATGAACCAGTGAGAAACATTCAGAGTGTGCACAGCTGTGGATCTTATTTATACTAACATAAAATCCAAAGAGTAGGCTAACTTTTTCCCCTTCCTCTATGTCAGGACAAATGCCTCTAGAAATAGTAAATCAGGAATTTGACTCTAAAATAACAACAAAATAGCCCCAACAGTGGCATTCAGTATCAAAATTAACATTATCACTGTAGCTTCTTTTTAATAATAATATCTATAAATGTTAAATAGAGTGTGAATACTTTACCTTCTCTTTAAATTTTAATTACATAGCATCATTGCGTTGGCCCCATAAAGGAGATGTTATTATCCCTATTTAAGGAACAATTGGAAAATGAGCAGTTTGCCTAAAGCAATGCGGCTAAGAAAGTCATGGAGTTAGGATCCTATCCAGAGTTTTTTCTAAACTAAATTAGACATGAAGATGACTTTGGTCTCACTGGCACAGTATTACAATAGATTTTATTTGAACGTGTTTTGAGCCACACTAATTCTCCTGTCACTTTGTTCCTTTGTTCCTCCTTAACTGCCTTATTTTGTGTTCAGTGAATATTTTATGTGGTTTGTTTTAATTCCTTTGCTTACTTTTTTGCTGATTTTTAACTATATATTTTAAAATTATTTTCTCAATGGCTGCTGTAAGGATCACAATGTGTATCTTAATTTATCACTACCTCAGGATAATACTAAGTTAATTCCTCAAAAATATGCAAATTTTGCTCCAATACATCATTATTTCTTCCTCTATTCTATACACTATTGCTGTTATTTATATTGCATTGATTAATAAGTCCAATAATACAGTGCCATGAGCATTGTTTTATGTAATCTCATGTGTTTTTAAAGTTGTTAAAAGAAGAAATGGAAAATATATGTATACAGCCTTTGTGTTTATAGCCAAGGTTACCATCTTGGATGTTCTTCATTTCCCTCTGTGTGTTTTAGTCACCAACAAGAATTGTTCCCTTTCAATTTAAAGCTTTTTATTTGCAGTTTTTGCAGTTTTTGGCCAAGGCTGGATTTGAACTCACCAACTCCAGCAGATAGGGCCGGCGCCCTACTCCTTTGAGCCACAGGGGCCACCCTGAACCTTATTTTTTTTATTTTTATTTTTTTACAGTAAGGCACATCTTACCAACAGACACCCACAGGCTCTGTTTTTATAGGAATATCTTAATTTTCCTTCATTAAAAACATAACGGAGGCATATTCTGCTTATCACATCATTCAACCATTTCAATGGTACATCTTAAAGTATGCAAAGTTAACCTACAGAATTGTGCAACTTTTTCCACAAAACAATTTTAGAATATTTTCATCATCCCCAACATATCCATTAGTTACCTTGCCCCCTCGCCCCAAGGCAAACACTAAACCAGTTTCTGTCTTCATAGAATTTTATCTGGATATTTTCTAAAAATAGAATCAGTCATAAAATGATTTCCCTCCTATGTCTGGCCTCCTTCACCCCACATGAAGCTTGCAAAGTTTATCCCTGTTGCTCACAAACCAGGAATTAGTTCTGGGCCCTGCTGAGCAGCACTGCCACAAAAATGTACCATGCTCACTCTGTCCATCAATCCACCAGCCAGTGACACCCATGCTTGGCAGTCCTGGTCACTATGAACAGCTCACATAAATTGAGAACAGTTACACACAAATCTTTATATTTTAATCCAACCAACAGTTGTTATCATCTTTCAAAACAAAAATCTACTATGACAAATGTCACTCTAGTGAGTGTGAAACAGTACTCCACTGTGCTTCCAGCTGACACTTTCATAATGACAAATGAAGATCAGCCCATTAACTGTTTTTATAAAAAGTGCCAAATATATATATAAGAAAGAAAAACCTGTATTAAAATTTGTAACAATATAAGTCAATAATAAGAGATGACTACAAGTCACGTTGAGCACCTCTTGTAATTGCAGAAGTCAAACATGACTTTCATGTTAAAAATTGAATACAAGTTTTTTCCTTTTTTTAAATGTGCAAACTTTTTCTAGTACCCATATATCTGCTTTAGTGAAACCTCTATACATACCAAGTGCCTATTTGTGAATTGTGTTGTTTGTTTTCTTATTTTGAAGTTTCTTAAAATTTATTTTGAAGTATAAGTTTCTTTGGATTTATCAGACTGTATCAGATATGAGTTTTGCAAATATTTTTGCCCTGGCCTATTAATTAACTTTTCATATTTTTACTAGTGCAAAAATGTTTACATTTCTATGAATTTTAATCTATTTATTTATTTTTTATGGTTCATGCTTTTGTAGTTGTGTCAAAAAAAAAAAAACTCTTGTGTAATATAAGGTTTTGAAGATTTTCCCTTATGTTATCTTTGATAAATAATATTATTTTAGCTCTTACATTTACGTCTAGGATCCGTTCTGAGTGGGTTTTTGCATAAGGGCCCAAGTTTGCCTTTTTGCATGTCAATGTCCAACTGTTCCAGCACACTCTTAGCTGACTTGATTATTGAAGGACATTTTTGCTGACTATGGAATTCTTCTTTAACAATCTGTCTTAGTCTGTTTAGACTGGAGAAGCTTTCCACAACAAACATTTGTTTCTCACAGCTGAGAGAAGTGTAATATCAACGCCCCTGCAGAACTGGTGTCTGGTGAGAGCTTGCTGCCTAGTTCACACACAGCCCCTGCTCACTGTATCCTCACATGGCAGGAGGGGAGAGAGCTTCCTGGGGTCTCCTTTACAAGGGTACTAATTCCATTCATGAGGGTTCCACTCTTATGACCTAATAACCTCCCAAATCCTCTCCCTCCTTAATCACACTGGGGTTAGGACTTCAACAGAGGAATTTGGAAGCGATACAAACATTTAGTCCATAACACAGGATATAATACTTTTCTATTGTTGCTGTAACAAATTATGGTAAATTTAGTGGCTTAAAGCAACACAAATTTATTGTCTTATAGTTGTTTAAGGAACAAGTTTCACAAAGGTCTCATCAGCCTAAAATCATTGTTGTTAGCTGGGTTGAGTCCTTTCAGCTTCTACAACCCTGGATTTATGGTCCCCTTTTTCCATTACCAAGCCAGAAATGGCCAGTTGACTTCTTAGAAGATGAGATATACATATTTTCATCTCAGTACTCAGTTCTTTGCCCCTAAACCTTCATAATGTCCTAAGTAATGGCAGCACTAAAGACAAAAGGATTATCTTTTGTTATTTATAACAGGCCCCTTTCAACCACACCTGAGTTTGTGTTAATGAGGTTAGTTTTGGAAAGGTCTTATATAATCACATTTTGGAGAGCCGACTTTCAGGGAAATCAACTATGTGACTAGAGAATTGAAACTTTCAGTCCCAACCCCTCATTTTTGGGAAGAGGAGAGGTTATACTGATCATCAATGACTTAATCAAGAGATCTACTTTAAAAAACCTCCCTAAATCTCTAAACTGAGAGGGTTTGGGGAGCTTCTGGGTTGCTAATTCATAGAGGATGCTTCTTCCAGAGAGGACACATCTCTCTCTGTCTGATAACCTCCATTATAGGATTCCTGAATTATTTCCTTTTATAATAAATGACTAATAGTATAAAGCCATTTTCTGAGTTCTGTCAGCCATTCTAGCAAATGATTAAACTTGGAGAAGGGTTTGTGGGAATCTATATTTGTGCCACTTTGTTCACAAGCTGCACTTGGAATTGGCATCTGAGTGGGAGCAGTATTATGGAAATGATCTCCCAACCTGTGGAATCCAGTGCTTGCTCTGGGTAGAGACCATCAGATGTCAGTTAAATTGCAGGACATTTTGTGTCAGAGAATTCTTCACTATTGGGAGAAAAAAAATTATATATGTGGTCATAATAGTGTTCTAATAGTGTTGCATTTTAAATATGAATATAGGGAAAATCAACTTGTATGTTCTTTATATAGTCATAGTCATCAGGGATTTTTAAAACATTTTAATTATAAAATGAATAGATTGAGCACACAGGCTTTGTGAAAATTGGTCAGGCATGTTGGCTTATGCCTATAATCTCAGCTATTTGGGAGGTTGAGGTAGGAACTGGCTTAAAGCTCACAGTTTGAAATAAGCTTGAGCAACATAGTGAGACTTCGCCAGGCCTGGTGGCATGCATCCCAAGAGCAGTTCTACCTACTCTGGGCACTGGAAGAGGAGGATTGCGTAAGCCCAGAAGTTCAGGATTCCAGTGAATTATGATCACATCACTACTATACAGCTGGGCAGCAGAGCAACTTGTCTCGGAGTAAATAAATAAATAAACATCTGCAGAGAACAAAAGCTACAGAATCTTATATGTACATACAGATAATAAATTATTTGATAAACATGACCAATGATTTATATTTAAAAAGTGATTCTGAAAAAATTAGGAGTATAAAAAAACTCTTCTTTCCTGATATTTATAAAAATGTGCAAAAATGTTAAGTTTTCAGCAATCAGAGTCTCAATTTAAACTTGTTCTGAAAATTCTGGTCATTATACTGAGTAAAATAAAAAGAAATTAAAAGTTTAAACATTTGAGAGACAAAGAATAAACTGTTCTTATTTCAAAGTCATTATGACCTTCTGCAAAGAAAATCTAAGAGGCTTGAAAGAAAAGTTCTCAGAATTTATAACAAATTTTAGGATACAGATTTGCTATAGATCAAAATGCTAGACAATAAAACCCTTACAACTAAAATCAGTGGTGTTCCATTATACCAACAGCAATCAATGAGAAAATAGAATTTTTAAAAGTAACATTTTCATGTTACTGCAATTGCCAGCAGGGTCTTCCTTATAAAATATCAACCCATGGGTTTGGCAACTGTAAGTCAGTGGTTAGGACTCTGGTCACATGCATGGGGGTTGGTGGGTTTGAACCTGGCCAGGGTCTGCTAACCAACGACAACAATAACAAAAAAAAAAGCTAGGCATTGTGGCAGGTGCTTGTAGTCTCAGCTACTTGGTAGGCTGAGGCAAGAGAATCTCTTAAGACCAAGAATGTGAGGTTGCTGTGAGCTGTGTTGCCACTGCACTCTTCTGAGGGCAATATATTAAAACTCTGTCTCAAATAATAATAATAAATAAATAAATTTAATATTAACTCATGAATGGATTAATAAACTATGGTGTATGTACACTATAGAATACTATTCAGCCATAAAAAGATGGAGACTACATCTTTCATGTTTACCTTGAAGGAGTTGGCATACATTCTTCTTAGTAAGTATCTCAAGAATGGAAAAAAAAAGTATCCAATGTACTTAATACTATTGTGTAATTAATATATAAATACTTACATACTCATACGAATAAATAAAACACAAATATATTCTAGCAAGTAGGGGAGAGGAAGGAGGGGGCGGAGGGGTGATTGGTAGAAGGAGAGCGAGCATTTGGTGCGGTCTCACCTGAGTCACACAATGAGAGGGTGTTTAGCACACAACCCCACTGGAGGGTCGGGGGACTCTCCTACAGTTTGAACTTTATTTTCCTTGGGATTGAAAACAAACTAAACTAAAAATTTGTTCTATCATATTAATTTGAAATAAAAAGAATAATAAAATGTCCCCCAATTGAACAAAAAATTTAACATTTTCAATAATAACAATTTCTTGTTAGAAATCTAGTAATAAATCTTAAGACCAGAGTGTTCATCGAACAAGGGAAAGAAAAACACACAAGGAAAGAGTCTAGGGTGTGACCCTCTCTAAACTGTCAGAAAACTGCACATTGCAGGTGAGCAAATCATCAGCACGGGAAATTACCATTGGCATATGAAATAGATGTACTAGTTCACATTATGAACAAAATCCATTCCCAGTATATAAATGTATTAGTTCTAAAAGCAAATTGTCAGCACATTTAGGGGGGGAAATATATACGAGACAATTTTTATAACATAGTAGGGAAGATTTTTCTTGATTCAAACTAAAAACCACAGATCACAAAGAAAACTGCCTATATTTAGATGGAAAGCAAGGACACGATATCACATCTTTAAAGTGTTACAAGCTGATATAGAATTGGTGTAAATCAACTTTATCTTTCCTTCCTTGTTTAATTATATTTCTAAGTGAAGACTTCTCTCCAGTCTGTACAACAAAAGATCAAAGCATTGTATTGGTATCATTAAACTGATCTTCATTGCTTACTTTCAATTTTAAATGGAAAAATGTAGAGAAATGAAAGGAAATAATTAGGGTAAAAAGTACCAAAAAATTTTAAAAGCTAACCACAGTGTCAGGAGATTCCTTAATTTTCAGGAGATCTTAGTTGCAAAAATAAAATAAAAATAAGGTGTTTGGGATTTATTTACTAGTTCTATTGTAAAATTTTTTTATTTTATTTATTAGAGTTATGTTTGCATATCTCAAAATATCCCTGTTAGTAATATAACTTTTAGTATTATTAAAGAATATATTATATGTGTAAAATTTCTAGTGTGTTTAAAACAGTTGAAGAACTATTTTTATTTTCAAAATAATAAATAATATAAACTGGTCCAAGATAAATTTTGTTCTATCTACAATATTTTTAACTAAATGGTTTGTTTCTTAAAATATAATAGAGAAAATTAGGTAGTTTTCTATAAGTAAGAAAATGAAGTATCCTTCCAAAACTGAGCATATATATGACATAGAAAACTTAAAAATGTACCCATAGCTTTTTCTCTGTAACTGAAGAGAGTAACTGAAAGAAAATACTGCATACAAACTAATTATATGCTTTTCTAAGATACCTTTTTTTTTTTTTTTAAGAGCAAGACCCATCTGGCTTGACATCTGCAAAATTCCTATAATTAAAAAGGAAGGAAATAAACATAGTAGAAGCTAGTCCAGGTTTCTGTGCACTTCACTAACTTTTATATCTGTGCTTTAACTTTAGGCTACAACTGAAGAATCTACAGGAATTATAGTTTATTGAAACTAACGGTACAACATTTTGTGATCAGAATTCTGAAAACCTCATTTTTTCCTGTTTAGAATAACTTTTGATTTCTTCCATTGCTTATTATGAACTTAATTCTCAAATAAACTTCATCCATTAGCCCAATGAGTCAAACATGGCTAAAATAAAAAAGTTCTGTCTCTTAACCAAAGAACCAACAATTGAATTATTTTAGCTTACTGATTTAGTGTGAATCATTAATTTATTCTTTCATTTTAAATATATTTTATTTATTTATTTATTTATTTTCATTTCAATAGATCTAGAGGTTATAAGTTACATTCTGTTAAATGTATAGATCATACAATGGTAAAAGTCCAGGTTTATGGTGTACCCATCACCCCAAGAGCATACATTGTACCCAACAGGTAATTTTTCATCCGTCTTGTTCTCTCTTTTTCTTTTTAAGTTTCAAAAAAGTAGACAACCTATAGAACAGGGAAGAATTATTCACAAACTATGTATCAGACAAAGGACTAACATCCAAAATCTACAAGGAAGTCAAATAATTGAGAAAGAAAAAACCCCAAATAAGACCACTAAAAAAAGCAGGCAAATGACGTGTGTAGACATTTTTCAAAGGAAATAGACAAATGGTCCAAAAACATAGGAAAAAAATGATAAACATCACTAATCATCAGATAAATGCAAAGCAAAAGGACAGTGAGATACACCTGATTCCAATTAGAATGGCTCCTACCAAAAAGTTAAGGACAGCAGATGTTGGTGAAGATGCAGTGACAAGGGAATGTTTATACACTGGGTCAGAATGTGAATTGTACAATCTCCATGGAACTCAGTATGGAGATTTCACAAACAGCTATAAGTAGACTTATCATTCAATTCAGCAATTTTACTTCTACCCAAAGGAAAATAATAATTCTATCAAAATGGTATCTCTACCCCCATGTTTATTGCAGCATAATTCATGTTTGCAAAGATATAGAATCAAACTAAGTGGATAAAGAAAATGTGGTGTGTGGGTGGTGCCTGTTGCTCAGTGGGTAGGGCACCGGCCCCATATACCCAGGGTGGTGGGTTTGAACCTGGCCCTGGTCAAACTGCAACAAAAAAATAGCCGGGCATTGTGGTGGGCACCTGTAGTCCCAACTACTCAGGAGGCTGAGGCAAGAGAATCACCTAAGGCCAGGAGTTGGAGGTTGCTGTGAGCTGTGACACCATAGCACTCTACCGAGGGTAACAAAATGAGACTCTTTAGAAAAAAGAAAGAAAATGGGGTGTGAATGTCCACATACACACACTCCATGGTACTACCACTTAGCCAGGAGACATGAGAAAGAAGGGAATAATGTCCTTCACAGCAATTTGGATGGAACTGAAGGCCGTTATCCTAAGTCGAGTTACTCAGGAGCAGAAAAGTAAAAGCCACAAGTTCTTTCTTATAAATGCGAGCTAAGTTACAGCTATAGGAGGACACACAGAGTGATATGATGGACACTAAAATATAGTTTCATTGATAAAATGTATCTTTCACATCCTATTCTAAGTGCTGATATGTAGCAGTGAAGAAGACAGACAAATCCTTGCATTTGTTAAGTTTATGGGATGTTTCTGTAAAAGTTTTAGCCCCAAGCACAGAAAGAGAAACTCAGAACTTAGTATCAAGCAAAATAGAGACTGTAGCCCCTTCCTCTGATTCACAGTGAAGCGATAGCTAATTTTTATTTTTGGCCAGGGCCAAGTTTGAACCTGCCACCTCCGATATATGGGTGCCAGCACCCTATTCCTTTGAGGCACTGGCACTGCCCGAGAGCTAATTCTTCTACTGAATTTTCCGTTTGGTTTAAACCATTTAATGAGCTGACATACTTGAAGAAAGGTGAAGTCACATCCCTTTTATCTCATTTTTATTGGAATTAAAAGAATGAGAAGTTGTGCACAAATATGATCTAATAAAAATTTTTTTTAAAAAGAATGAGAAGTAGGGTAAAGATTTTTGTCTGATTCTGGCAAACTATATGGAGACTCATATGTACATAGTATAGCTAAACATTACACATAGCATTATTTCATTTTAATTTTAAGTAAAAGATGCTTAGGTAGTTTTCATATATATCAGACAATGTCCTAGACACATTGAAAATATTCACTCATTTTATTATTTGAAAAACACTATAAAGTAGATATGATATTATCAGAATTTTACATATAAAAAACAAAACCTCAGGCACAGAAGTTAAGTGCTTTGGTGGTCACATGGCCAGGGTGCAACACCGCCATGATTTGACTCTACAGTTGGGTCCCAGAGTCCACATTCATAACAACCACAAACATTGCTTCTCACAAATTCAAGATGTTATATTTCTTGTGACCTCAAGTGCACTTCATGGGGAAATATCAGAGACATTTCTTTTGTTAGTTACTGGGAAAGAGTAACAATGTCTATAACACTTCCAAATTTGCTAAACTGGTAAAGAGAAACAGGATTGAGCAATCTAGTTCTGCAACTGTACTTTCAGAAACAACTAGAAAACCTCCATGTGATTCTTTCTTCTCCAAGCTGTGGGAATATGTGCTTCATGGTTTACTGAGTCCTAACAGGCTTTTAAGCTATTGCCCATCAGAAGGGTAGTGAGGTCCTCTGCAAATAAGGCCTTAACTAAAAACAATCAATCCACTGAAGAAAACTATCAAAATTAACATTTTGGAACTCTGAAAATTAACCAATGGCTTATAATATTCTGAGGAGCATTTATTAAAAAGAAAAAGAAAAAAACCTGCTAAATTTAGGTGAGAACAGCAAAATTTGTGGCATTCTGATTTGACCTATTCTCATCCTCAACTCCTTAATCTCATAGTTGCCTCAAAAGCTAATGGCCACTAATCTATGAAAAACAGCAGCATTGGAGTCATCAGAGGGTGTAGATAGATCTGTAGCTCCTAAGGAAACCTGTTCCCAGGGCATGGTCACTATCTGACTAGTCTCAGAGACCGCTGGAAAAGTGCCTTTTGCAGGATGTTGTCATTATGTGACCTGACCTAGTTCTTTCTCCATGGGGAATCCTATTCCCAGGGAATTTGTTGAAAGGATCAAGGAGGATTGCTTAATATCCCAGTTCCCCAAGGCTGCAAATATGATTTGATGATAAACAAGAGTAGGACCAAAGCAAAAAAGGAAGACCTATGGAACAAGATGTCCTGGAGGCTTTAAAAAAGTCCGACTATTTCTGGCCTTCTAGAAGATAGCACACACGTGCAGGGAAGAGAGGTTCTGAATCTGTCGTTGCTGGTTACCATCAAGGCTTTGCCCAGGCAGGTAGGAGAGGCTAAGTCAGAATGGTAAGCTTCATAATTATAGAAGGTGTGTCCCAACACAAACATGTAGAGGACCTCAAAAAAAGGACTAAGACTAATGCTTCAAGGAATTTAATGAAATCTCTAACCATTTCCTTGGATGACTGCTAAATTAATTCAGCAGATACTTCAACAGCTACATAATACAAAGAACATAAGACACTATAGAATTAGTCTAGGAAAGTCACCAAGCAAATAAACAGTAACAACAACAATACTAACAACAAAAGTATCAATAATAAACTATAGGTGGACCTAAATAATGGAAAAATATTTCATGTTCATGGATTGAAAGACTTCATAAGATGGCAATACTACCCAAAGTGATCTACAAATTTAATGGAATTCTTATCAAAATCTCAATGCTCAATTTTTGGCTGAATGGAAAAGCTTTATCCTAAAATTTATAGGAAATGACAAGTGTTCCAAAATAGTTAAAACAATCTTGAAAAGGGAAGACAAATTTGGAAGAGTTACAGTTCTCAATTCCAAAACCTACTACAAAGTTAAAGTAATTAAAACAATGTGGATTTGGCATAAATATAAACATATAGATCAATGGAATAAAATTAATAGTTCAGACATAAATTCCCATGCATGTATAATCAATTGATTTTGTCAAGAGCACAAAGATTATTTCATGGGGGAATAGAGTCTTGATCACAAACAGTAATGGGATAACTGAATTTCCACCTGCAAATGAATTCTGTTCGAACTACCTCATAACGTATTCAAATATTAACTAAAAATGGGTCAACAAATCTAACTATAAAAGCCCATCTTATACAATTCAGAAGAAAATATAGACATATGTCTCAAGGACCTTGGATTTAGCAATGAATTCTTATTAGAAGTGACACCAAGAACATGAGCAATAAAAGAGACAAACATTGTACTTCATCAAAATTAGAAACGTTTGTACATCATAGAACATCATTTAGAAAGAAAAAAAAATCTACAAAATGGAAGTGTTTGCTAATTATGTAACTGATAAGGAATTTTTATACAAATATATAACTCACTCTTAAAACAATAATAAATAGCTGGGTGTTGTGGCGGGCACCTGTAGTCCAGCTGCTACTCAGGAGGCTGAGGCAAGAGAATCGCCTAAGCCCAGGAGTTGGAGGTTGCTGTGAGCTGTGACACTATGGCACTCTACCAAGGGCGATAAAGTGAGAATCTGTCTCTACAAAAAAAAAAAATAAAAACAAAAAAAAACCTCAATAATAAATTACAAAAACAACCCAATTTAAAAATGGAAAATGAAAGGGAATAGTTATTCAAAAAGTATATAGAAGTGGCCTAGATATCCATTACAATGTGAAAACATAATTCACTAGGGTTTCAGAGGTCCTCAAACTTTTTAAACAGGCAGCAAGTTCACTGTCCCTCAGACCGTTGGAGGGATGAACTGTAGGCCCTGGGACAAGTCGGCTGCTAAGCAGGACAGGCAGCGGTGGCAAAAACACCCAACGGGCCAGATAAATGTCGTAGGCGGGCCACATGTAGCTCACAGGCGGTAGTTTGAGGACACCTGGAACTTTAGATTATAAGTATATAGAAGTGGCCTAGATAGCCATTAAAATGTGAAAACATAATTCAACTAGGGAAACACAAATCTAAACCAAAAGGAGATGTCAGTTCATACTCTCTAAGCTGGTTAAAATCACTAAGTCAGGAAATAAGAAGCATTTATGAGGATGTGGAGAATTTGGCACCCTCATACATTATTTGTGGGAATGTGAAGTGGCTCAATCGCTTTAGAAAGTAATTTTTTCATAATGTTCGACATCAAGCTATTCTTTGACCTAGCGATTTCACTATAGACATATCGTACACAGGAGAACTAGAAACATGTTTCCATACAAAAATTTGTACAGAAAAGTTTATGTCGGCATTAAACAATAGTAATAATTATAGTAAAAACAACTCCAATGCTCATCAATGGGTGAATAAACCAATGTTTTATGTCCATACAATGAAATCTTCTTCCATAAAAATAGAGTAACGAAACCTGTTGTACATAGATGAAGCTAGAAAGCTACTCACAAAGTAGCTACTCACATATACTATGATTCAGTTTGTATGAAATGTCCATCAAAAGCAAATCTAAAATCAAAAAATAAATTGGTGATCCCCTAGGGATGAAGAGGTGGCCTGATGAGGAATCACTGCTAATGGTTATGGGTTTTCTTTTGGGAATGACAAAAATGTTCAAACATGAGATTGTGGTAATGGCTAGAAAACTCTTTAAATATGCCAAAAATCATTTAATTCTACACTTTAGGTAAATTTTTTGGTACTTAAATTATATCTTAATAAAGCTTTCTAATGTAGAAGTTCCTTATGTTTTCAGCTTTCAACATTTTATCATTATCTGAACTATCTTACTGTTAAGAAAAACCCATGAAAAGGGATTTTTACCCAGAGTATACAAAAAGCTTTACAATGCCAAACAAATAACCCAATTAAAAGTTGGCAAAGGACATGAACAGGTATTTCTCCAAAGAAGACATACAAATGGCCAATAAGCACATGAAAAGAAGTTAAGCATCACTACTCATTAGGAAAATGCCAAATCAAAACTCCAACTTCAGTGAGGTACCCAGAATACACTAATTTGTGGAGACAGAACATAGTTTAGAAGTGACCACCGACCTAGCATTGAGGAGTAAGAAATTAGTACTCGATGGTTAACAGACTTTCTGTTTGGCATAGTGAAAATGTTTTGGAAGTAGTGGTGATGGTTACACAACACTGTGAATGTAATTAAGGCAACAGAATTTTACACACTTAAAAATAGTTATAACATGATTCTATGCTACATATATTTTATCATAATGGAAAAAAAAATAGAGTGGGCTCAGTGACTCATGCCTGTAATCTTAGCAGTTTGGGAGATTGAGACAAGAGGAACACTTAAGGTTAGGTGTTTGAGATCAGCCTGAGCAAGAGAGAGAACCTCATCTCCATTAAAAATAGAAAACAGTAGCCAGATGTGGTGACAGGCACCTGCAGTCCCAGCTACTCAGGAGGCCGAGGCAGAAGGCTCACTTGAGTCCAGCAGTTTGAGGTTGCTGTGAGCTGTGATCACTCACACCACTGCATTCTACTCAGGGTGACAAAGCACAACTCTGTCCTGCCCCCAAAACAAAAAACACCCCCCAAAATCAACAATAACAAAAAAGAAAGTTTCTCCTACCAGCTCTGCTGAGTTTTAAAGCATCATTCTTTTAGTAACATCCAAAAGCTCTCTCTTATATCATGAATAACTCCAGTTGCCCTTTATTTACATTTATTTGATCTTTGTAGAGGAAGAAATTATAAAATCTCCACATTATGCTAACTTTTCTCATGCTTAAAATTTATTATAAACATCAACTTTTCTTTCCCATCCAAAATCAGTGCAAAGTGTTTTTTTTTGTGTTATTGTTGTTGTTGTTCTGTTTGCTGGAATCCCTGCACAGCACCAGGTGTTTGGATCTCTTCTAAAACATCTTATATTTCAGTCGTTTTCCTGTACCAGAAATTTTTCTTTGTTTGAACTTTCCTCATTTCTCTTGGGTTAAAGGCAAACTATAAAATAGGAATAATGTGAAAAGTCCCTAAAATATTGAGAAAGCTCATTTTTTTTAATGAAAATTCCATATCTGTCTGATATTTTTAATAAATAATAAACAAAATAGTACATATGGCTTTTTTTTGCCTTCCCTTGCAACTTTAATTCTCTATTTTTGTTTCTAATTATCAGTACACATTTGTTATTGTTAAGAAATTGCAAATAAGCAGTCTGTGTTAAATTCTAATTTGTAACATCTAATCACTTCTCTAAAATGTCTTTTAATTTTTAATTCCATCTGGGTAAGTGCTGGCCATCTCCCTTGGAGTCTGCCATGGAATTAATAAAAGGCCCACTAGTCTATCTCTTAGCTCAGACGTGCCCTTTCTCTCTCAGGGTTCTAGTAGAAATTAATAAGATCATTTTTTTATAATCTTTGAAGATTTACATTGTAGAAGAGCTATACAAAAAGTCACCAAAAAATTATGCTATGAATTGCTCCTAAAAAAAGAATTTCCTGATTTTTAGTAAATCTTAATTACATTAAATATTTAAAAGAATGGATTCAGTCTTTGGAAAAATAAATGGCAATAGTCAGAACTGGAATGTTCTTACTGATAATAACTATACAGAAAATATTGAGGTTGGTGGAGAATTTAAACTGTCACAAGGTCTAAGGAAAACAAAACTGAAAATGATACACAGGTGATAACACTCAAGCCATTATTAATGTACTGTTTTTAAATAATATCCATTTTATCATAATACTACTACTTAATTATGTTTATATTATTTAAAGAAACACAAATTAAAAAGAGAAAATTACCTGTATCTCAAGACACAGAATTCCATCAAAATTTTGCCATGTTTTTCTTGATTTTTTTGACTACATATAGTATGCATAGCTTATATATATATATATGTATATATATATATATATCTTATATAGATATTGAATGATACAAAGTAAATGCTAAATTTGAAGTAGCATGTGCTTTTTTTTTTTTATTAAATCATAGCTGTGTACATTAATGCAATCATTGGGTATAATGTGCTGATTTTATATACAATTTGAAATATTTTCATCAAACTGGTCAACATAGCCTTCATGGCATTTTCTTAGTTATTGTGTTAAGACATTTCTATTCTACACTAGGTAAATTTCACATGTAAGATGTACCATAGGTGTGGTCCCAGCAACTACTCTCCCTCCACCCATCCTCCCCCCTCCCCTCCCCTCCCCTCCCTCTCCCCTTTTCCCTTCTTCTTGGGCTATAATTGGGTTATTGCTTTCATAAGAAAGCTTTCATAAGAACGCTATAAATTGGTTTCATAGTAAGACTGAGTACATTGGGTACTTTTTCTTCCATTCTTGAGATTCTTTGCTAAGCAGGGTCATGCCTGGTTAGTACTTGGATGGGAGCTTGTGCTACTTTTAAAGATTTTTTTAGTTATATTATACTACAGAATGTCATACTATATAGCAATATCAACCCAAAAGATAAACTTACATATGAAGTCATCAAGATTTCTACTATTGTTAATACTTTGGTACAATTTAGCAAAAGGTATTTCAAAGTATTCTGTTCTCCTTTAAACATAGTTATTTATTTTGGTGATTTTGTTACATAAAAATAAATGTTTATTATACAGAAATCAGGTAATAAAGATATGTGAAAGGAAATAAATTAACAATGGTGAATGATTCCACCATGCAAAGACACCACTGCTAACATTCTGAATTATAGTTCTCCCTATCATCTGCCCCACAATTACACGTATATGTGTGTGTGACATACAAATACACATAGACATAAGCACACACGTCTGTGTACACACACACAGATAAATGCCCATATTTAAAATCATTTACATATATCTGTAAATAAATACTGTTTATAATATTGTGAAATTAAATAATCTAAACTTAAAAATTTTAAACCTAAAGCTGTCAGAACTTTAAATTATTCTGATTCTTGATAGGCTGGGCAGCCTGAGTCACATGGCACACAACGGCAACTTCACCCTCTTTTTTTCCTGTAAATAATTGTGAAGACCAAGCAGAAATAAGAATCCCTCCCATCATGGCCTTTCTTCACAGAATGATAAAGCAATCTTCCACGGAATGTAGCAATCTGTAATAGAACAAATCACTGTGGTGTATGCCCTGGTCTTGTATGGAAAATGTAATCAATACTGTTCAAACTTCTCTGTCTCTTTCTACGTAAGTGAAACCTAACTTCTCCACTTTCATATGCTGACCCCATTCATTGCATTCAATGTTTCTTAAGTGCTTCAATAAATTTCATGCTTAGTTGCATTCTCTGCATCTAATTTTATTATTATTTCTTTTGAATATAGGATATCACTGTATTGGCCAGACTGATCTCAAACTCTAGGCCTCCAGTGATCCTCTTACCTCGATCTTCCAAGATGCTGGGATGTGAGCCACTGTGGTCATCCTGAATCTTATTATTTAACAAATTGTGGTATATGTATACTATGTAATATTATGCAGCCTTAGGAGAGATGGAGACTTTACCTCTTTTAAGTTTACCTGGATGGAGGGGGAATATATTCTTCTTAGTAAAGTATCTCAAAAATGGAAGAAAAAGTATCCAATGTATTCAGTACTATTATGAAACCAATTTATAATCACCCACACTCTCATATGAAAGATAAAACACACTATAGCCCAGGATGAAGGAGGGAAGAAGAGGGAGAAGGGAAGGAAGGGGAAAGGTTGGATGGAGGGAGGGTAAATGGTGGGACCACATCTATAGTGCATATTGCAAGCGTCCATGTCAAATCTATTAAGTGTAGAGTATAAATGTCTTAACAGAACAATTAAGTAAGTGAAGTCCATGTTAACCAGTTTGATGTAAGCATTCCAAATTGTATATAAAATCAGCACATTGTACCCCATAAATGTGTTAATGTATACAGTTATGATTCAATAAAAAAATATAAAAAAGTGAAATGATATCATAGAGAATCCTTTAAGAAGAATATAAAGGGCAACTTACTTAATCTGGGGGTCACATATAAAGCCTGGTCACCTGGTGCCTTAAGTATCCAAGTTTCCTGGTACCCCCAAGATATGTAAAAGCAAAGAATTTCTAGACTACTGGGAAGGTTAAAAAAAAGGAGGCTGGGTACAGTGGCTGACACCTGTAATCCCAGCACTCTGGGAGGCTGAGGTGGGTAAATTGCTTGAACTCAGGAGTTTGAGACCAGTCTGAGCAAAAATGAGATCCCCTCTAAAAAAACTAGCCAGGTGTTATGGTGGGTGCCTGTAGTCCCAGGTATTCAGGAGGCTGAGGCAAGAGGATCTCA
>NW_003852549.1:1688676-1709882 GCF_000181295.1 Otolemur garnettii
TCCAAAACTAGGAAAGATGAACTCAGTCCCAGGCCTGCTGTCTATTTTTTTCTAAGAGCTGCTACCTGTGAAGCTTCATTTATATGACAAGACCATCTTTGCTTAATCCCCTTTTTCTCTCCTTTCACTCAAACCTTTCTTGCCTCACTCCAAATTCCTATTATTTCCTCTTCTTCTTCTTCTTTTTCTTCTTCTTCCTCTTCTTCTTCTTCTTCTCCTCCTCCTCATCCTTCTTCTTTCTTCTCCTTCTTCTTCCTCTTCTTCTTCTTCTTCTCCTCCTCCTCATCCTTCTTATTCCCCCTCCTCCTTCTCCTCCTCCTCCTCCTCCTCCTCCTCATCCTTCCTCCTTCTTCTCCTTCTCCTCCTCCTCCTCCTTCTTCTTTCTTCTCCTCCTCCTCCTCCTTCTTCTTTCTTCTCCTTCTTCTTTCTTCTCCTTCTTCTCCTCCTCATCCTTCTTCTTTCTTCTCCTCCTTCTCCTCCTCCTCCTTCTTCTTTCTTCTTCTTCTTCTTCTCCTCCTCCTCCTCCTTCTTCTTTCTTCTCCTTCTCCTCCTCCTTCTCCTCCTCCTCCTCCTCCTCCTCCTTCTTCTTTCTTCTCCTCCTTCTCCTCCTCCTCCTTCTTCTTTCTTCTTCTTCTTCTTCTCCTCCTCCTTCTCCTTCTCCTCCTCCTCCTCCTTCTTCTTTCTTCTCCTTCTTCTCCTCCTCCTCCTTCTTCTTTCTTCTTCTTCTCCTCCTCCTCCTCCTCCTTCTTCTTCTTTCTTCTCCTTCTTCTTTCTTCTCCTCCTCCTCCTCCTTCTTCTTCTCCTCCTCCTCCTCCTTCTCCTCCTCCTCCTCCTTCTTCTTCTCCTCCTCCTCCTCCTTCTCCTCCTCCTCCTCCTTCTTCTCCTCCTCCTTCTCCTTCTTCTTTCTTCTCCTCCTTCTCCTCCTCCTCCTTCTTCTCCTTCTTCTTCTTCTCCATCTTCTTCATCTTCTTCATCTCACTTTATTGCCCTGGATAGAGTGGGTAGAGTGTCATGGTGTTACACAGCTCACAGCAACCTCCAACTCCTGGGCTTAGGCAATTCTCTTGCCTCAGCCTCCTGAATATTTGGGATAACAGGTGCCAGCCACAAAGCCTGGCTTTTTTGTTGCAGTTTGGCTGGAACTGGGTTTCAACCTGCCACCCTTGGTATATGGGGCCCACACCCTACTCACTGAGTCACAGGCACTGCCCCAAATTCCTATTATTTCTGTAATGGCAACATGGCATAGAGTATCAGTCATCTGGCCCTTCCTTTGAGTTTTCATATTTTGTGTGACTCCATTGTACACATGTGCACATCAATAAATTTTGTATGCCTTCTTCCTATCAATCTGCCATTGAAAGTTGGCTTTCAGCCAAACATCAAATGGTTGGCCCATACAAACAACTCTAAGACGTACTCAGAGAATGGGTTTCTGCCTGGAGAGCAGAGAGCCACATTGGGTCACACTGCCCTTACAAAGATGTGCAGACCTCTTGCTATATTCAAACCCCAAATCTCTTCTTATGAACATAGAATTTAGATGAACTTGGGGTTAAATTATGATTTGCCTTAGCTACATGGTGGATTTAGGATTAGTCTTTAGTGTTTTTAAGAGAATGCTTCCAAACAGGAAAAGATGATTTATGTTTGAAATAAGGCAGTGTTCCTACAAGCTGCCCCTCAGGTTACACTAGTCCTTGGGGAAGAAAGGCAAAATTGCTGTTACCTCATCTTCTCTTTGAAAGTCACGTGGAAGAAGAGACTCCCCAGAGTTAGTGTAAATACTTCATGGTGAGTTAGGATCCTTTACAGATACCCTAACTGTGGTCTTGGTCACTGGAAATCTTAAGCTACCTTGGGGATCAGGGTATGGCTAAGAATTGCCACTGTCCAACAGTACTACAGAGATCTCACGGTAAATTTTGAAGCAAACAAAGGGAATTTTGTTTTCCTTCTTCCTTTCCTTTTTCAAAACTCTTAGCATTGTTATTCTTCCCAATCCTTCTTGTTCTGTGGTGTCGCTCCTGCCCTGTCTTCACACACAGCAGAAGTGACTCACTCTCAGGTAGAAGTCAATTGTGAAAAGAGCACTCTAGAAGAGCTCAGAAAAGGCAGTCACAGATGGTTTGGTTTCTGTACTGTAACAGGTAGTTGAAGTAGATGTTTTAGAAGTGAAAATTTCTTTTTTTTTTTTTTTTGAGACAGAGCCTCAAGCTGTCACCCTGGGTGGAGTGCTGTGGCATCCCAGCTCACAGCAACCTCCAACTCCTGGGCTCAAGCAATTCTCTTGCCTCTGCCTCCCAAGGAGCTGGGACCACAGGTGCCTGCCACAGCACCCGGCTATTTTTTGGTTGCAGCCATCATTGTTGTTTGGCGGGTCCGGGCTGGACTTGAACCTGCCAGCTCAGCTGTATGTGGCTGGCACCTTAGCCACTTGAGCCACAAGTGCTGAGCTGAGAAGTTCTTGAAGATCCTTGATTCTTTGCTACATACAGAGCTAGTCATTTTCTGCACTATATTTTCATGGAATTATATTCCCTCGAATCATATTATAATACTGTATTATGATGATGCCTTTGTGTGCCTTGAAGAACTGTGCCTACCCAGCACAAATGACTGACTATAATAAAGAGGCAGTTAGAAACTTGAATTTGGAATTAGAGAGGCTTAGCATTTCCTCTGTACCAGAACAGGCTGTCCCGGACTGCCATGTCTAAAATAGCATCCTCATCACTCTCCATCTTCCTGTTTTGCTCTTTTAGTGATTCCTCATTAACTAATGTCTAACATTTTATATGTACTGTATATCCATGAGGACTGACCTGGCATGTGCTGAGTTTGTCACTCTGTTATCCTGCACCGTCAAACACCTTCTGTAAGTAGAGAATGGACCATGTATTGTATCAGATGTAGCAAACTTTTGCTCTAACTTCTGCAGGCCACACGGTCTCTATTACAAGTCAACTCTGCTTGACACAGAGGGACAGCAGCACAGACAATCTATAAACAAATGTCACTGTGCCCCACTTAAATTTATTCATAGAGTCTGACACTTGAATTTTATACTTTTTTCTCATGTGTCAGGAAAAACTATTTTTACTTTGTTCTTTTCCCCCAACATTTAAAAATGTAAAATATATCCAGCTATCAGGTAGCACAAACAGGTGGTGGCCTGGACTTGGCTTTCAGCCTCTAGTTTGCTGACTGCTGATCAGTATGTTGAGCTAGGTCAGCTATTTAGATTAAATAAACAAATAAATAAAACTGACACCAGTCAAACTGAATTTCTGACTATAGACTGAATTAATGTGAAAGTCACGATATTTCATTACCAATAATTGTTACCAGTTAATTGATATTTATAGCTGATACCTACTAATAACTAATTACTAGTTGTAAGCCTGATAATCAATCTCTTAAGTGACTTAGCATTTCAGAATGTCAGCTTTGGAGTGAGAGACTCATGATTCCACTTCTGCCTGTGATTAATATTTATCCAACTTGGTCAAGTCAAGAAACTCTGAAAGCTCCAGTTTTATTGCCTGTAAAAATATTGGTACTGAAGGAAAATAGTGGTACTGATTTCATAGTTGCTAGGAGGATTAAATAACATCATCTAAATAAAGCACCAAAGCACAGACCGTAGTTTCTGGTACATAGAAAATATTCAAGGAAGGACAGCCAATTGTTACTAATTTTTTTCTTTAACATTAGCTTTCTTTCTCTGTGATCCATCCTCTGTAAATCCATCCTTTATACTGAGACAAAACTGCTGAAAGCTTCTGGATGCTTATGATTCAGGAAAGTAGACCCTAAACTGGGGGCTTTTGGAAGGCCTGGAAGGCCAGAAGAGGGACCTGCAACCGTGGGTCACATCACATGTGGCCTTCTAGATCCTGAAGTGCAAATTTTACAGAACAACGGATTCAGGCAAAACGCGTGTTCTGTAAAATTTGGATTCAGCCAAAAAGCCACATTTAAAGATGGAGAAGGCCACATGTGGCCATAAGGCAGCCAGTTTGGGTTCTTGGGTTCATGAAGGAACAAACTCAGAGTAATCTAAAGGAGTAGAGCAAAAGCAAATTTATTAAAGTAGAAAAGAGAAAGTAAAGAGGTTGAGAGAGACAACAGCAGCAATCTCTCAGGGCAACAGAAAGTAGCACCTTGTGACTCTCCTGTTTAATTTTCTGTTGAGTGGAGAGAGGATCATTCATAAGATTTCTGGGAAAGGAGTGGGGAGTTCTTGGCACTGAGAGTCCCTGGCTTTCTAAACCACATAAATTCCAGAAGTCGCCATGGCCGGTGGGAGTTTCTTTTCATTTGTTAATACATAATAACTAAAGTAATAATGAGTAATGAAGAAACCTGAGGTCACTTTTCATGGCCATGTGGGTTCCAGCTGGTTTCTCCACGTTCTCTTGTTTCGTCAGATATCTTGGTTCAGGTTTATGACTCCTCATCAAGCAGGGCCTGCTGTTCTCTTATCTCACTTGCAGAATAAATTCATCCTTGATAGTCTCAAATACCTGATCCTTTAATCTGGTTCTGACCTATATTTCTACTTCAAGTCCTACCACTACTTTATTGATCAACAATTTATTGAGTATGTACCATGGGTCAAGCAGAGTGCTAGACCCACTAGGAATGCTGCCAAGTCTGAGAATCTTTTGCTTCTGCCACATTGAATGGTATAAAATGGGTCTTAGGGACATAATAGCAAGGCCACATTACTAACCTGTTGGCCTGAATTTTCAATAGTCTAGTGTCCAGGAGAAGTCTGACCATCATTAAGAGAAGAATATCAACTAGAAAAGAAGGTTTTCCATAACAGATCACTAAACTCATGTTGAGAAATCATATTTTCCAGATTTAGGGCATTCAGTTTGTGTACTTCCTTTCCCATTGCTTTACTGGGCACACCTGTACCCCTTCCAGGCTCTCCTTAAAGTCACTACTCATTGAAGGCTTCTGCGACACCCCCAGAGGCGCAGAGGGCTGGAGGTTGTCCCACCTAAGCTTTAACTGTACAGCCTAGTTCACAGGCTCTCTTCCTCCTCTGGGATACAATGTGCGATTCTGCCTATCTACACCCCTCCCTGAAGTATCACCTCCTAAAAGGAAAGTGAAGCCTCTTTTTAGGTTGAATTGTTAGAGGGCCTGACATAGGAAGTCAGAGGTACATGATTTATTAAGGTCACACTCTCAGGAGAAGGATGTGAAGGAAATTGGATAAGACAGAGAAAAGAGCTAAATGAGAATGTCATCGGAACATGGAGGTGTCCTGCAGGCTAAATCCAGAGAGCTCTGGGCAGTTAATTGCACCATGGAACCTGCCCACTTTGAACCACTGCTGTACAGGTCACTCAGCCAATGTCTGTGGGCTGCACAGGAGAGGGGCAGCACCTCACCAGCAGGCCTTTGTCCCTTCCACAGCAGTTCTCTCGAGTGGCCGCAGAGGACTCGTGAAGTCTTGGCAGCCAGTGGAAGATGATTCTGATGCCAATGAATGCTCTCGGGCCAGAGCAATAACAGCTTCCAAACTTCTCATCAACCTTCTGTCCTAACATTTATATTCTCATTTATCTAGTGAAATGGTAAAAACATTTACTGCATCATTAAATGAATTATCAGATCAGATTTATGAGTGAAGTACAGTGTCATGTACGGGAGGAAGAACAAAATGAACTCTTCACCTCTGCTGAGCCAGGTCTAGGCAGGAGGGAATAAGGAGGTTTGAGATATGATTATCCACACGCATAAAATAAGGCAGAATATGAGACTAGAAAAGTCAGATACGCAGATTTTTTTACAAGACAGATACGCAGATTTTATGGAACTATGCTTGAGCTGCAAATACCAACTCAAAGTAATCAAGAAAGACTTAAGGGAAGAAAGGGAACTTGTAATCTTTTTGAATACATTTATTCTTAAAAACTTAAGCAAATATTTTAACCGGGAAGAGCTACATTACACAGGGAGAAATTTCTAAAGTGAGGAAATTGCAGCCTAGGATACGTGCTGCAGTGTGGACATTTCATAGTAGGATAGTGGGGATGTGCCTACTAGGAATTTGGTGAGGGGACTAAGGTGAGGGGCTAAGCAGAACAGGACATTGTAGGTAACAGAAAGTCATTAAAGTCCATTTCAATGTGGAAGGGAGGTTAATAGAGAAGAACCTCATTTTTAATATGGCAAAACTTTCATTGGTTTAGACTGGAGAAGAATTAGAGGTAGAATATAAGGCAACCTTGAATAGTGTTTTAAAATTAAATGCCTTCATCTCCCCATTTTCTTCATTTAAAATTGAATTTTTTTCAGTGCATTTCTTTTAAAGAGTAACTGAAGAAGTAGGTTTTCCAAATACCATGTTTCTACGGCATATATAAACATTCCCTGTTTTACAATTTGAGCAAAATACAACATACCAGGATTACAAAGTATTTTCAACCCTCATATAAAATTGACCATTGACAATAGATAGTCTTGCCACTAATTATTTTTTCTTTCCTTCCTTCCTTCCTTCCTTCCTTCCTTCCTTCCTTCCTTCCTTCCTTCCTTCCTTCCTTCTTGGCACAGAGTGTCACTATGTCGCCCTAGGTAGAGTGCCGTGGCATCACAGCACACAGCAACCTCAATCCCTTGGGCTTAAGTGATTTTCTTGCCTCAGTCTCCCAAGTACCTGGGACTACAGGCACCTGCCACAACACCTGACTATTTTGTTATTGTTGTTATTGTTGTTGTCATTGTTGGTTAGCTGGCCCGGACTGGGCTCTAACCCGCCAGCCTCTGTGCATGTTGCTGGCACCATAACCACTGTGCTACAGGCACCAAGCCCGCTATTTCTTTCTTAATGTTAAAATATATCCAATAGTAATTTATTTGATTAGATGTATTATAATTAGACATATTATAATCTCAATTGCAATAAATAATTTATTTAACGTTTCATAGGAGCTCATCCCAAGAAGAGACTGAGAAATCAAAAAAATCATAATGCCCAATCTTTTACAAAAGCATTTCTGAGCACTTTCTCTGTACAAGGTTCTGTGTTAGGGAGATGGTTTCACATACTGTATCTTATTTATTCTGCATTGTCAGTAAATTTTCTCATTTTCATTTGTATGCAAATGTCACCATGAAAATTTTGAGACACACTGTGTTATGGTCCATTACTTCACTTCCAAGAAACACAGCCGACAGAGTCCTTTCTGATTTATCCCTGCAGGTTCCAATTTGTCCAGGTTTTCACTGAAAAATGTTGCTGGGAGGCTTTATTTGTTTTGGTCCATGGTGCTCAGTCCGGTCAGCTCCGCAGCTGGGAAGAGAGCACTTTCGAGTGATGATTTTCTATGATTTTAAAAGTGAATAAAGGAGTCTCAAAGCCTTGAGCATTTGTAATGGGCTTTCAGGGACCTTGTTCCTTCCTGCGTTACAATTTTTCAGTGGTTTCAAGAATTTAGAAAAGGCTGAACTTCAGGGAATGATGAGGAGAAGAGTGAGCTTCTGGAGATCACAGTGACAAAGAAAAATATTGCCCTTGTGGAAAAAATGGTTCTCAGAATGACTCACTGTGCCATTCTCTTTATGCTGTACCTTCTTTCATGTGGAATTCATTTAAGGACACTGAAGTGGCACTAGAGATTAGATCACTGGCTGTGTCCAAAATCCTGCACAATTACCCTCAAGTCAGAATGATCTAAAGCACATCTGTTTTGAGTGTTGTGAAGAAACGCTGGTGGCCAAATTCCTGAGGGGTGAGTGTTGATGTGTTTCTGACCTCGTCACTAGTGATGAAATCTGGATTTACCAGTCTGACCCAGAGAACATGTGTCAGTCAACAGTGTAGATTTTTCCTGATAAAAATCCACCAACAAAAGTGAAGTGGCCCCAAAGTGCCAGAAAGAAAATAGTGGCAGCTGTCTCTCCCCTAAAGTGGACATGTTGCACCTGTTCCTCTGCAGGAACAAAGGATTGTCGCTGCTCAGGGACACACAACAGCTTACCTACCAAAAGTTTTCAGGAAGCTTCAAGAATAGGACTGCAGGGACCACCTTGCATCGAGACAATGCATCTACCCACAGCCAACATCACCACTCGAACGTCCAGCACCTCCCTTTCTATGTCTGTAGAATGAAGACACTTTGATGCATGGTCTCTGTGGTTTCTTTGTCCAACCATATAAGTACATATTTATATTTTGAGTGATGTAAATGGGTATATTTTTAAAAGGTGGATTGGTTACATTCAACCAATATCAAATCTCTTCAGAGCACATGGCAGCATCCAGGCGTGAAAGGGATATTATGTACTTTGTGTGCAGCTTAAAGCCTTGCTCCTTTTTTTTTTTTTTTCTGCCAGCTACAGCCAGGCATTTTTATTTTCAGCCTTATTCATTCTGGAAGAAAGTGAAATTATGAAGTTATTTTGTACATTTGCTATTCTTTCTTGTTCTATAACTTCTTATTTTATGGAACTTTTATTTTAGTCTTCCACACTTTTTTTTACATTTGATTTAATTCTTACTAAAATACACTCTTTATGATGCTTCTGTTTATCAAAATACAGAAAAGGAAAAGCAGGCCTTGTTTGTGTTTATTGGCACCGTCCGTCACCTTCCTGGGGCTCACGGTGCCTTCTCTTTATGCTGTGCCTTCCGCCCTGTGGAATGACTCTCATCTCAGAGTCTACTTCACGAAAGCAAACCACCCAGATGATGGAAATTCAAAAGCAATCCTTAGACCTGCCACAGCCTGCAGTTCTGCTATGAATGCCACTCCCTTGAATTAAAAAAATTTTTTTCTTCAGTAAACTCCTATTAAAAGTCAATTATTTTGCCCTAAAAGAAGAACTATGTTACTGAACATCATCATAAACACATTAGCAGAGACTAGGTCCCAACGAAACAGGTCAAAGAACTTCCCTTTTGGGGGAGGAGGGATTGGAGTTCCATTTTGTCGCCCTCAGGAGAGTGCTATGGCATCATAGCTCACAGTAAACTCAGATTCCTGGGATTAAGCAATTCTCTTGCCTCAGCCTCCCAAGTAGCTAGAACTACAGGTACCCGCTGCAACGCCCAGCTTTTTTTTAGAAAAGGGGTTTTGCTCTGGCTCAGGCTGGTCTGGAACCTGTGAACTGAGGTAATCTACCTGCATCAGCCTCCCAAGTGCTGGGATTATAACTTCCACATTTTGGACAGAAATAGCATGAAAAGGAAAGGCCGTGGAATAGGATCTGCTGAATCTCTATGATGATGTCCACACTGATCTATTTATTCTCTGGACAGTGCCCTGTTGGGACTCTACACCTCCTATTTGCTGCTGTAGGAACATCCAAACTTCTCCTCCAATCTGCCCCCCACACTGCTTTGCACGTGTCATTACCCTATCCTGAAGCTTCCCTCTGTCTCTGCCCTGCATAGATAGAATTCCTCAGCTTTCACAGCATGGACGATCCTGTCTCTTTGAAGTTGGTGCACTTGTTTTAATAGATTCTCCACTGTTGTCAAATATGTGTATTCTCATTTCCATGACCATGCATACGCACATGCCAAATTCCACATCTACACTTCAGTTTCCTTGCCAAGTCAGTCTGGACCCCGTTTTCTTTATAATGCATCTATCAAGAGATTTTTTCTTATTTCTCTAGATTTTATGTGTTAACACTTCCCTAATTTCCATGACACTTGGAGACTAGAATCTGCATTTGTCACAAAGCTAGCCATAGGTTTGCTTTTTAAATGTAGATTACTATTTTTGTTGCAGTTTTTGGCCGGACCGGGTTTGAACCCACAACCTCTGGTATATGGGGCCAGCGCCGTACTCCTTGAGCCACAGGCCCCGCCCCCTGTAGGGTACTATTTTAAATGTTAATATCTGGTCTGCTCAACTTATTCTAAACCTCTCACAACAGGAACTATATTATATCCTCATACTCTAGGTATTCTCAACCCAGTAGAAGTAGGTAGATGATTATGATGACTATTTTTTCCTTTAAGCTTAAAGGATCTAATATATTTGTCTACAAAAAACCTATATTTGGTTATTTGTACATAATAGAGATATGGAGGGGATATGGGATAGTTCAGAAGACATGAGATTGAGGAAGTGACCACAACAAAATCCATCTTTTAAAATGCAGATCAAGATTCTGAAATAAACCTGTATCAAGAGCTAAGGATTTAATGAATAGTGGCTAATAATCTTCCAAAAATTATCATGTATGTTAAAATATTTAAATACCCATTACATTATAAACAATTTCTAGATAAATTTCTTGGAGATAAAAGCTTCTACTTTATTGCAAAAATTCAAAAGCTCTGATATATCATGCTTACATTAGTACTTATATTAACAACAGTAATTCTACAGTTTAGTATATATAATATCTTTCTGGGGAGGTGTTTTTATTTATTTGTTTATTCTTAGCAGTCAAAAATACGAAGCCACTTTTCAAGAACTGGCTCAAATGTCTCTTACTCTAGAAAACTTTCTCAGGTTTAGTTATTCCTCCCAACGTGTTCCCCACCAAACACAAGCTAATTCTAACAATTATGATGACTTTACTTTGAAGTTTGTTTACATCTCTATAATTTTCACTATTCTAAAAATTTCTTGAAGGTATTTTTCTTCTTATTTTCATTTTTATTTGTTTTCTTTTTTAATGCTGGGAAATTTGCACATTAAAAATGTTCCATAAATGTTTATTAAATGTGTGTTTTAAGAACATATGGTAGTTTAAAACTTCTACCACCTGATTCTGGAGATTTGTTCCCTCAGAGGCATCTGTCAAGCTTGCTGCAGTAGAAATTGATAACACAAAAAGGAAAGTGAGCAGCAACGACTGGAGGATTGAAACAAGCTCCCACAAGAAGGTGGACTCACTCCTTTTACCTTCGTCACTCCCGCCACAGCCAACAGAGCTCCTGGCACATTTCACGTACTCACTAAAGAGTCACCAAATTGGTGTTAAATCTTACTCTGGCCATAATAATTGTGGAAGCGAAAAAATAATAATAATTAACATCAAATATCAGATACCACCTTTCCAGTGAAAACATTTGTTAGAGGATAGGGAAGCTATATTATGTGGCAGTTTTTCCAGCTGTGTTAAATTTCTGATGATCTTATCTCTTCCAAGTTACTCAAACTATTAGAATGATACAACTCATAAAGTGTTTTGAAGCCCCATTCAACTACTAAATCTTTTTCTGATAAAAGCACCACAAGTTATACCAGAGCAATTTTGAGACTCTTTTTTCTGGAATGGCCATCACAGCCACTGTCTTTTGAGGTTGGATGATTAAGGTCACAAACTTATCCTAGAAAAGGTTCTTTGAAGGTGAACGAGGTGCTGGCATTGGAGCACAGCTTCCCAAGGGGAGTACCTCGAGGGTGACCATAGCGATATTCAGCAATGAGGTATGTAGCACTTTTTCTGAGTTCACAAACTTAATTGTCCAACCTTGTATGTAAGTCTATGATTTTTAGCAAAGGATATACACATACATATATGTGATATTACAGTAAAATGACCGTTATTACAAAATACATTCTAAAATTCAATAATACCACAGATACCAGCATAGCATCCCGTTTATAACATTTCTGTGTGATGAAATGGGAAGTAACATTAACTCATACATCTTAATAGGATCATCAACATTTACCTCAACTACAGGGAACTTATCTGTGAGATCAGTTTATTCTCCAACAGCAGAAATGGCATTCTATCTAACATAATCATGAATAATTGTAAAGATTCTGGTACTTAGCTATACCAGATGGCTAAACTATAGAAAATTCAAATGAATGGTATTATATTTCTGAGACATCTGTGAAACTTCTAACAACATATGGAGCCTAGGACTGGCACTCCTAGGCTCGCAGGATTTTTTACTGGCAAAATTATTAACATTTGCAAAATTATGATATGGCAGCATTTTACCACATTCATTATTGTTCAGATTTTCTACAATTTTCTTAATACCAACTTGTGCAAAACATTTATGTATTATCAAGTAATTAGCAGTCTATATGAGGGATGAATTTTTGTAGCACAGGGAAAAAAATGTATGACATGAAAGGAAAAAGAACAAAAGAGAGTAAAGTATAGTCTAACCTTGTTACAAATAGAAGCAGTGTGTTTAATGGCTGAGTGGATTTTTTAATAAATCAGATGGTGTGTTTTCCAAAAAATCATAGAAATTGACCATGTAAATCATATTCAATTTATTACTAGTCTGTCTCCACATTTAGTGTTTAAGGGAGTGGTTTGGGGTATACATAGGCCTGATACTGCCTTTCTTCGGCCCCCCAATTTGTCTTCTTTCATTTTTTCTTTGTTTGAGTCCCCAGAATTTATCTTATTGGGCAAGCAGGATCATATAAGTAATATCTTTGTACATTGCTAACCAAACTGTTACAAATAAAATTTGTATAAAATTACACAAGATTCTTGCAAATAACTATTGAAAGAATTTGGTAAGAATAAAAAATAATCTTTAAAAATGATAGTGACAGAATCTAATTAATATAATATTTTACTAATTATTCAATCAATATATTGTATAATCAAATGATTACATAAGTACAAAATTAACATTTGTAATACATTTTAAGTAATGAAGGTAAAAAATAAGCAGAAAAATAGAAGTAAAGAGAATAAAAGAGAGAAGAAGGAAGGAAGAGAGAGGGAGACAGAAAGAGACATGGACAAAGGGACAGAGAAAAATAGGAGGGGAAAAGATGGAGGGAGGAAGTGGCCGAGGGCAAAGTAGGCATCGTGAGCACATTCAAAGATATTGCAGCTTGGACCACTGCAATCAAGCAAATATCTAGATGAGGCAGGGTAGGCTCAGACTCAGGGTCCACACAGCGCCTCTCCATCTGGCTGTGGGCTTTTCATGAAAAAAAAATTTTAAATATAGGAAATATCTTAGGGAAGCAAGTCCCAGTCCATACAAAGGTTATGCTTGTACTGTATTATAGCCTATTAAGTGTGCAATAGCTTATCTAAAAAAAAGTACCTTAATTTTAAAAACATCATTACTAAAAAATGCTAAGGCTTTTCTGAGCCTCTTTTTCTTATTGAAGGGCCTTCCTTCCGTGTTGATGGGTTTCCCTGTACCTGCTGGCGTATGGAGCACAGCGTCCAGTCACATAGTACATCTATTAGCAGATACAGAATACGCACATACAAAGAGCAGTAGCAACGTGTGTCAATCACTGGGGCCAGGGGAGTGGTGGCCGGAAGACAGCTGCCAATGTGCTGCTCATGTAAATACTGAGACGTGTGCAGCCTGCTGTCTCCTGTTCCCATAATCCCATTCTGATTTCCACTTCTGCCCCCCAAACCTTAAACAGTTGTTTTATAGAAAGACACCTTACCAGCTTTTATAATTACTTTTAGCACAAAGGATTGTACAATGTGACCTTCCCTGTCAGTACCAACTTTGGAATATTGTAATTTTTTTTGCTGGTGGAAGGTCTTTGCTCAATGTGAAATGGCTGTTGACTGATCAGGGTAGGAGTGGCTGAAAGCAGAGGAGGCTGTGGCAATTCCCTGAAATGAGACCACAGTCAAGTATGACATATCATAAAATTGACTCTTATTTTTATGAAAATTTTCTCCAGTAGAATTTTACCCACACTAAAATGTCTTTCAAAATTAGAATCAGTCTTCTCAAACCCCATCACTGTTTTATCAACTAAGTTTATATAATATTGTAAATTTTGGGGGGGAGAGGTCATTTCATTTATAGCATCTTCACTAGAAGCAGATTCTATCTCAAGAAATCACTTTTGTTGTTCATCCGTAGGAAGCAACTCATCACAAGTCTAAGTTTTACCATGAGATTGAAGCAACTGAATTACATCTTCAATTTCTCTTTTTCTCATCCCAATTCTCTTGATATTTCGACTACACCTCCAGTGGCATCCTCCACTGAGGTCTGGAACCCCTCACAGTCACCCATGAGGGTTATAATCAACTTCTTCTAACCTTCTAAAGTTGCTATTTCAACCTCCTTCCATGGATCATGAGCATTCTCAATGCCATGTAGAACAGTGAACCCTTTTCCAGAGATGTCCAATTGGCTTTGCCCAGATCCATCAGAGGATTCACTATCCATGGCAGCTATACCCTTGCAGAATATGTTTCTTAAATAATAAGACTTGACATTCAAAATGACTCCTTGATCCATGGGTTACAGAATGGATGCTGTATTAGCAGGCATGAAAGTGATGTTAATCTCCTGTACATGTCCATCAGAGTTCTAGGGTTCCCAGATGCACGGAAGCGAGCAGTAATAATTTAAAAGAAATCTGTGTGTCTCTCTCATCAGTGATTCTCAACAATGGCTTAAATATACAACAAACCATTCTGTAAACAGATGTCTTGTCATCCATACTTTGTTTTTCCATTTATGCAGTGCAGGAAGAATAGATTCAGCATCATTTTAAGGAACTTAGGATTTTCAAAAGTTACATGAGCATCAGTATCAACTTAAATTCACCAGTGGCATTGCCTCTAGGGAGACAATCACCCTCTTCTTCTGACTCTTTGAAGCCAGGTATTGACTCCTCTCTCTAACAATGTTACAGAAACAGCCTCTTTCCTTAAACTTCATGAACCAACCTCTGCTAGCTTCAAACTTTTTTTTTTTGGCTATTTCTATACTAACCAGAATAGCATCAAACTTGGCTTTTGCACCTTCCTCACCTCTCTCAGCCTTTCTAGAATTGAAGAGAGTTATGGTCTTGTTCTAGATTAAGCTTTGTCTTGTTGAATTAATTGAACATGATCATGAAACTATAAAATTTATAGAAAAAAATGTAGGAAGAACTCTTCTATGCATCAGCCTAGGGAAAGAATTTGTGACTTACACCCCACAGAAAAACATAGCAACAACCGGATAAATAAATAAATGGGACTTAGTTAAAGTGCTGTTATTTCTTTGAAGATAAATTATGTTTTTATGTGACCACAAATAAGATTTTTTATTTGCCTTTGGCTTTATGTGGTTTTATTAAGATGTACTTTATGATTGTGTTCTCTGGGTTCACGGAGAATTTCTTTTTGAAATTTTTGTTGTTTTGTTTATCAGGCACAGGCAAGGCTGGAATGTGCAATCACTGGTGTGTGGGGCCAGCGTGCTAACCACTGACCTAGGTGGCCAGCTCACAGAGCTTTCGGCACATTCACTAACATCTGTGATGAACGCGTGACACGGCTGTCCACTGCCCGCCCACCGTGGCGTCTGCTCCTCAACTTTCCTCTAGGGCTCCTCAGACTCTTTGACTGTATCTCCCAAGTCTCCAGCTGTATTTTCATACTAGTTTCTATTTTTCTCTATTCTACACTTTCTGTATATTGTATTAACATAAACTCAGTTTCATTTATTTTGTATTCTGATGGGTCTAGTCAGATGTTTTAATTTTAGATATTTATTATTTCAGATTAAAAATTTGATGCTATTGAATAGATTTCTGTCTTTGTTTATCATATGATTTTTATTAATTTGGTCCCCGTCTTCTTTGACTAATTTATCATAGTCATTTTTACAGTACTATTTTTTCTAACATTTGATATTCTTTAGATCTGCATCATTTTCTCTTCTTTGCCCTCTCTCTCTTTTTTATTTTATTTTATTTATTTTATTTTTTGCCCTTTCACTCACCCCCCCCACACACACACACACTGATTCTCCTTGAATTACAATGAGGTTATGTCCTGATAAGCCCAGTATAAATGGAAAAATATCATCAATCGAAAATGCATTTTATACCCCTAACCTACTAGACATTCTAGCACAGCCTGGCCTGCCTTAAAAGTGTTCAGAATATTTACATTAACTTCAAGCTGGACAAAATCACCTCCTGACATGGTGCCCTAGCTTGCTGACTGTTCCGCCTCATGACTGCCCGGCTGGCCAGGAATCACAGCTCCCGCTGCTGCCCAGCATTGAAACAGAGCATCATACTGTATGTTACTGACCCAGCAGAAGGTTAATATTCAAAATTCAAAACACAGTTTCTACTGAATGTGAATCATTGTAAAGCTAAAAATAAGTAAAGCCATCATTGAAGTCCATACACACACACACACATACACATACACACACACACCCTGCCACACATACTGTTTAAGAAATTATAGAGACAGAAGCCAATGTTATTTTTACTCAGAGATAGTTCACACTTTTTCATCCATGAGGTATGATAATGTTGAGATTATCTCAGTGCCATCATAACTGAGCTGAGGCAGGGATAGGTGGCAGCTTTAGTTAGATTTGGGTGATGACTATCTCATTTACCTCAGATCCCTCCCCCACTCTTAGCAAAACTGTGTGTCCTAAACACATCAAGATGGTGAGTGATTGCCCTCTGTCCTGCACAGCTCCAGCTTGGACACGGCCCACATAGGCTTGATAGGAAAACCAGCAGATTTTCAACTTTTTCCTTGAAAATAATGAGTAGAGGATATTTTAAGCTTAATTCTTATGCCACTTGTATTCTTTTCTAAACGTCTTGAGTGAGAGAAATCTCATGGATCTGTCACAGTTTTCTCTAATATAAATGTGTGTCATTCATTCAGAATATTGTGCCAGGGGACCCTACTCTTGGCCATAACACCTGTAAGATTTCATGGTGTTAGATATACAGTATTTGTGTTAGATAAAAAGAAGGGATAGAATCTCTGGAAAGACCTAGAAAACGTTTGTAGCACTGACAGAATCCCGGAGAATAGTTGTGCATCCAGACTGGGGAGCCCTGGACCTGACTTTCAGCCTTTCACCTCCAGTCTCCTCTGCCCTCCTCA
Source organism: Otolemur garnettii (assembly GCF_000181295.1). Classification (NCBI taxonomy): domain Eukaryota; kingdom Metazoa; phylum Chordata; class Mammalia; order Primates; family Galagidae; genus Otolemur; species Otolemur garnettii. Next base: position 1,705,498 of record NW_003852549.1, read on the forward strand.
GATTCAGCAAATGTCCTAGTTGGAAACATTCTGAAGCGTTCTTTAGACTTCATTCTCCAGATGGCCACAAGTTCCCAGCTAGTTCATGTCCTTTTTAGAGTATTTTTCTATTTATAAAAAGTTTGATCCTCTGGTCATTCCCAGACATGGCAAATTTGCAAAGGAAATAAAAGGGCCAGCATTGCCTACTCAGTAAGAAGGGGTTTGCACTGTCTGGTATTTGAGGTAATTTAGTGTTTTATGATTCCACAGATTTGGGATAGATTTAAAATATTACTTTTACATTTTACGCAAAATTTATACAAATTTTGTTGTTACTAATGGAAAGGCTCTGACTACCTTATATATTCTACCAAAAAAAGCTATATTATTCACTTTTTTCTGTTACATTCTAATTTATGTATTTATTTTTAATTTAATTTTTAATTCAAATCATAACAGTATACATTTATTGAGTACAATGTGATGATTTGATATACAATGTGGAATGCTTAAATCAAACTGATTAACATAACCATCACCTCATTTACTTATTTTTTGTGGTAAGATATTTATAAATGTACCCTTAGTTATCTTGAAATATAATCTTGCATTGTGCATGGTAGGCAAGATCTCACCAAATGCCCTCCCTCCTTCCACCATTTTTATAGTGATAAAATACTATATTTGTGTTTTATCATTCATATGAGTGTGGAAGTATTTATATGTTGGTTTCATAATAGTATTGAGTATATTGGATACTTCTTTTTCCATTCTTGAGATATTTTAGTAAGAAGAATGTGTTCCAACTCCATCCAGATAAGCCTAAAAGATATAAAGTCTCCATCTCTTATGGCTCAATAATATCCCATGGTACACATATACCACAGTTTGTTAATTCATTCATAGGTTGATGGGCATTTGGGTTGCTTCCACGACTTAGCAATTATGAATTGGGCTGTAATTAACATTTTGGTGCAAATGTCTTTGTGATAAAACAATTTTTGTTCTTCTTGGTAGATACCCAGTAATGGAATTGCTGGAATCAAACGGAAGGTCAACATTTAGTTCCTGGAGAATTCTCCATACTTCTTTTCATATAGATTAGTTTGCAATCCCACCAGCAGGGTAGAAGTGTTCCTATCTGTCCACATCCATGGCAGTTTTGGGACTTTGTGATGTGAGCTAATATTACTGTAGTTAGGTAACATCTCAGAGTGGTTTTGATTTGCATTACTCTGATGATTAAAGATAATGAGCATTTTTGCGTGTGTGGTTTGTTTACCATTCATCTGTCATCTTCAGAGAAGTTCCTGTTCAAGTCTCTTGCCAGAGATTATTTGTTCTTTTCTTATTAATTAATTTGAGTTCTCTGTAGATTCTAGTTATCAGACATTTGTTGGATTAATAACATGCAAAAATCTTATCCCATTTCAAAGGCGGTCTTTTTGCTTTCCTTGTAATTCTATTAATTGTGCAGAAGCTTTTTAGCTTGATCAAATCTCAGTAATATATTTTGGTGTTGCCAATTGCCAGGGGTGTCTTCTTCATAAAATATTTTCCCTGTAGTCCCAGTTACTACGGAGGCTGAGGCAAGAGAATTGCTCAAGCCCAAGAGTTTGAGGTTGCAGTGAGCTACACTCTACTACTCTATCCACAGCACTCTACTGAGGGTAACATAGTCAATATATATAAATTGGTATATGTACACAAATATATATACATATATATATGTAGAGAGAGAGAGAGACAGTATGTTTCCTCTCTTTCTGTTTTCTTGATAAAGGCTTCTAATGCTATACACTTCCTTTTTATGACTACCTTTGCCGTATCCCACAGGTTTTGATACTTTGTGTCTCCATTATCATTTTGTCCCAAAAATCCAAAAATTTCTTTCTTAATCTCATCTTTGACCCAGCTATCATTCCACCTATGTTTATTTAGTTTTCATGACCTTGTTTGAGTATGAAGATTTCTGTTGCTGTTGAGCTCAATTTTTATTCTGTTATGGTCTAAAAGACACAAGGAATAATTTCCATTCTTTTAAATTTGTTGACGTTAGCAAGATGTGATCCATTTTGTGTCCTAAGATATGATCAATTTTGGAGGATGATTTGTGGGCTAATGAGAGCAATGTGTATTCAGTTTTATTAGGATGAAGCACTCTGTAAATATCTGTTAAGTATATTTGTTCTAGGGTCAAGTTTAAGTCCGTTATTTCTTTGTTTAGTTTCTTCTTAGAGGATCCATCTGGAACTGATCAAGGGCTGTTAAAATCTCCAAATATAGTACAGGAAGATATCCGAGCATTCATGTAGGGCAAATAAATTTTAATTATTGAAATCTCTTCATGTTGTGTGTTTTGCCTAACAAACATGTAGTGTCTATCCTTGTCTTTCCTTACTTTTGTTGTTTTAAATCCAATTGTATCTGCAGATAAAATTGTAACCGTCTGGCTCCACGTCCATAGCTCAGTGGTTAAGGTGCCGGCCACATGCATTGGGGCTGGTGGGTTTGAACCTGGCCTGGGCCTGCTAAACAAACAAACAAAAAATAATATCTGGGCATTGTGGTGGACACCTATAGTCCCAGCTACATGGGAGGCTGAGGCAAGAGAATTACTTGAGCCCAAGAGTTTGAGGTTGCTATGAGCTGTGATGCCACAGCACTCTACTGAGGGTGACATAGTATGACTGTCTCAAAAAAAAAAAAAAGAAAGAAAGAAAAGGAAAAAAAAGATTGCAACCCCTGCTTTTTTCTGATTACATTTGCCTGTATTATAGATATCCATCCCTTCACCTTGAGTCTTGTGTTACCTTTTGAGGTAAGGCAAGTCTCTTGTAGGCAACATATATCTGGCCTGAGTTTTTGTATCCAGTTAGCCAACCTGCACCCCTTTAGAGGACAATTTAAGGCATTCAAATTAGTTGAGAGAATTGATAGTTATGGTAGTGTTTTGGCCATCTTTTTTTCCAAAGGTCCAGTGCATATTTTTAACCCTTTCACCATTGTGAAAGCTAAGTTTTTTTCTTTAAATTCTGGGTGAATTTACTTTGGTGATAGATCACTGTCCTGGTCATTATGGAAAACTGGTCTGAGTATTTTCTAGAGACCTGATCTAGTTGTGGCAAATTTCACCAACATATTGATGTCAGTAAAGTATTTGATTTCTCCATCACAAATCCAACTCAGTTTAGCTGGATACAGGATCCTGGACTGAAAGTTGTTTTGTTTTAGAGGATGAAAGGTCAATGACCATCCCTTCTGGCTTAAAAAATTTTGGCTGAAAGATCTGCAGTCATCCTGAAATTTATTGCTGTGTAGGTAATACTTTTCTTATGCTGGCTGCTTGTAGGATTTCCCACTTCATATTAACTTTGGAAAAGTTAATCACAATGTGTCCAGGAGATGCTTTATTTGGATTGAGTCATGCTGGGGTTCTTAAACTATCTACTATCTAGATTTCTGTATCTCCTGCAGTGCTTGGGAAACTCCTCCATAATATCCTGGAGTATAACATCAATGCCTTTAGGACTATCCTCTTCTCCTTCAGAAATCCCTATAATTTGGATGTTTGATCTTTTAGAATGATCCCACAAACCTCTCAGGGAACGTTCTGTTCTTGCTCTCCTTTTTTCTCCCTCTTTGAATGCTTAGGACTGTTCAAAAGCCTTGTTTTCAATTTCTGAGATATTGTCTTCCGCCTGCTCAACAATATTACTGAGGGATTCTACTGTAATTTGAAGCTCCTTGAATAACCTTTTCATATCCTTAAGCTCTGCTATGTCTTTTCTGATTATGTCCATATCCTTGGTTACTTTGTTTTTTAATTCATTAATTTCATGAGATAACTTTTGAACTACTTTTTGGATTTCTATTTCCATCTTTTCCTCCATTCTATTCTTCTTATTTGACATCATATTCTGAATTCTATTTCTGACATTTCAGCCATTTCTCTATGGATGTCATTTTCTGTTGTCATCCCTTGGAGGAGTTGATCTACTCTGATTATTCACATTGCCAGAGTTCTTCCGCTGGTTCCAGAATTTTGCAATTAAAACTGGTGGAGTAAGACTGGATTGGGGGGTCTCAGGAACTGGAGATTACCAGTCCTTTTCCAGTAAGCTGGGGCTTGTGGTTGTCTCTTTTCCCCTACAGCCTTATAAAGGTCCCTTTGTGAGCTGCAGCCAGAGTCTCTGAGGAGCTGCTTGGTGAGATAACACAAGCTGACTCTGTCTTAATGTCAGGTAGCCTCTATCCAATCCTAAAAAATCACAGTATTAGGCTCAGCGCCTGTGGCTCAAGCGGGTAAGGCACCAGCCACATACACCTAAGGTGGCGGGTTTGAATCCCCAGCCCGGCCGCCAAAACAACAATGATGGCTGCAACCAAAAAAAATGGCCAGG
>NW_003852549.1:1710028-1725205 GCF_000181295.1 Otolemur garnettii
AAAAAAAAAAAAAAATCACAGTATTAGCCTGGAATACCAACTTGAAAAATACAAACACCTGTAGTACCCCCCACCCCACCTACCTCGCCACTGACAGCTGGAGGAGGAGAATCTATCTCTCTTGACTACAAAACAACCACCCCTCAACCTTAGAGGGTCCCCAGGTGGACAGCTCAGTTCAAAAGTTCTAATCAGATTGTCCCAAGCAATACAATCACTGTTCATGAGAAAGTGTTCAAAGGGTCTCGAGCAACCAGAATATAGACATTCACAGGCAGTTCTGTCTGGCAATCCAAGGGGCTGGAGCCTGGTCCCCTCCAGTGTGTAGAGGAGACAGAAAACTTTGCCCGCCAAAGTCAGACTTAAGGTATCAGTGCCTCTGCACCCACCACACACCATCTGGCACATCCCTCCCTCCCTGAATGCCCTGCTTCCACACAAGTCACTATGTCACTATTTCTGTGCTGCTATCCAGCATCCCATATAATGCCCAGGCCACTCAGCAAATTCACCAAACACTCTGGGCTCTGCAGGGATAGACCTTCAAGAAGCCAGGATAGGGAGGAAGGGGAACTGTGTGTTCAAAATTGTGAAGAAAATATTTGGTCACTTTTGCGCTGGCCAATCGATGACACCTAGGCCCTGGGTGTAGCAGCTCTCTCCTATGGGGTGATGTGAGAGGTTCTTTGTTCCCTGTCCCTTGCAGAGAGCTCTCAGCAGGCCTCTTGCTTGGGGAAGGGGTCTCCCGTTCTGTTGGCACTGGGCTCCGCACCTGGTCTTTGTTGTCTTGCTTCCTTTTTCTCGGACTCACTCACAGCTTGCCTCAGCAGGGATGATGTGCACTGCTCTATCTTCTCCCCACCTTCAGCTTCTCTGAGTCCGCTTCTATCCAATATCTCTCCCTCTCAACAGGGAGCTGCTTCTGACAGAAGCTGCTTCTAGTCAACCATCTTCCTCCCTCCCCTTCCTTATTCACTTTTTTAATTTAAAATATTTTTAGAATTACAAATAGCGGCAAAATATATATGCATAGTCTCCCCTAGCTTTTACCCATATTTCTCTATTATGTAAATCAAGGATTTACTATTTACACATAATTATTAACTATACCATAGACCTTATTCAAATTTTATCAGTTGTCCTACTTAGGCTTTTTTTTTCCTTGTAGAGCGTCCAATTCAGACCTTGAAATTCATTTAGCTGTGCATTCTTCCTGGCCTCCTCACTTTGTGACCATTCTAGTGTTTTCCGGACGTTTGAAGCTTTAATGTTTTTCAGAAATACTGGTCAATTATTTTGTGGAATTCCTCTGAATTTGTTGTCTGGTATTTTCTCATGCTTTGATGGAAGTGACACATTTTTTGGCAAAAATCTACAGAAGCAATGATGTGCCCTTTTTAGGGCATCATGCCTTGAAGTACATGATTATAAAACAAAGGTTTTTATTTTTTTGATCAAGTTCCTAGAAGTAAAATTCATATAAAATAAAACTCACTCTCTTTTGTACACATTCTTATGAGGGTTGACACATGCATACAGTTGGAAAATCACTAAAATTATGCAGACAGAACAGTTTCACTACCTCTCAGCTATCCTCTCCTGTCCCTTTGCACTCCTCAGACCCCCTTGTGTGTCTTTGCACCCCCAATCTCTAGCAGCCACTGCTTTTGTCTCTATAGTCTTGGTATTTCCAAAATTTAACATAAATTGAATTATAAAGTATGTAGTCTTTTGGGTTCTTCTTCTTTAACTTTGCATGCTGTATTTTTAATTCATCTATGTTTTTACATGAATTGTTTGATCTTTTCCTTTTTGTTGTTAAATGCTATTCCATTACATAACCATATGACAGTTTATTTGATGATTGGTTGAAAGATCTATGTGTTATTTCCCCATCTTTGGTGATTAGAAATAAAGGTGCTGTAAATCTGTTTATATATACCACATTTAATTTTAAACTTGAATATTTTATATTTTCAAATTTAAAATTATTACATTTGCTTATAGTCTCAATAAACTAAATTTTATCTTAATTCTACATTAAAGTAACTCATAAATGCATAATAGATAATATCTTTCTCTTATACAAGTGAACAACTTTAGGGCATAGTGAATTATGTAACTTGTAACAAAGTGCTCATTTAATGATTCGTTTTTCAGAATGAAGACATGAAATATAAATCTTCCATGGTAATATCTTTCTCTTATACAAGTGAACAACTTCAGGGCATAGTCAGTTAATTATATATAACTTGTAACAAAGTGCTCATTTAACCATTTTTTTTTTTTTAGACTGAAGACATGGGATACAAATTTCCATATGTTGGCATGTGCCAATATTGTACTTAGTGACTCCACTAAATAATCTGGGAACTACTACCGGAGAAGGAGAAGTGAAAAAATAAGACTGAACTAGGTGAATGGAAAATCAGTGGTTTATAAAGCCACTTTTTATGATATCCAGAAAGTGACATGTGAATAAATGACTTTGTGATTATTTTTCTTAAGAAGTGGATATGTCTACTGTTTTGTAAAGTGGATAAATACTTCATCCAAATTTCAGACAATAGATTTTTTGAGTAATTTGATCTGTAAAATATCTGAAAGTAAAGACTAGAAATTAGAATTATAGGTACAAATAAATATATATTCTTCAAATCTCTGAAATGGCTGTGGAATGAGACGTATGCATGGCTTTCCATAGGAATGAATGGTGGACAGGGGATGGGTGACAGAATGTGCACCCTCTGATGCAGAAAATTTACATCTTCACCCTTAATGCCATTTTACTAATATTAAACATTGTTTTCACATTTTTCTAAATTAAGGTAGATTTATGGTGATTGTATCGAGGTTATTCTTTTCAACATATTGCTGTTTATGGAATAAAATTTTATTTAATTTTTTGCTTATTAAAACCCAAAATGCTGATTTTAAAGATTCTGTGCCCAATCAGTTTAACTACATCCTCTGCATTTCAGTCACCTGTGGTTTGGTTAAAATAACACATTTATTACCATTTGGTGATAAAGTGTTTAGGTTTTTCACTTTCTAACACCTTTTTTTGCCAATTAAACTCCCCTTGAACTCATTCATCAGAGCTGTGTCTTTATGTTCTCTGCCCAGCTAATATTATTTAGAATTTTTATTGTTTTCCAGACATAGCACATAAAATAATTAGAAATAATATTGTTGTAAATAATGATCATAGTTTGATTTGGCTTTTATTGCAATCTCAAAATTCCTTGTTCCCTTGGTGTTCTAATGTGCTAGGCTTGGGTTATGTGCTTAGACATCTACTCAATCCTGAAGTCAAAAGAAATACCACACCTGTGAGCTTTATTCCACACCACCAAATCTAAAAAAAAACTTAACATGCTTCAATAATTTTTAAAATCAAATGTTATTAATTATTACTATCCCTACTACAGTAACTCCAAATCTCTCCCCCCATTCTCTAATCCTTAGTTCTATTCTTGACCTCTGTTTCCCTTGGAATAGGACTCCATTACTAATAATGAGAATCTCCTCGACTTCCCTTTGGTAAACTCTATATTTTAACCTTTCTTCTCTACCTTGATTTATATCCTTGAGGAGGAATTTTTACTCTTCTATAGCAAAACTAACCCTCTTCTTGTCTTGCTTCTTGTTTCACCTGGTTACATTTTGTTCCTTGGGACCTTGCCTAACAGTGATCTGCACCTGCGCCCCACAGCATTATGTTGTCAGTTTCTTCTCTGCTGTAAAACTTATTCGTAATCAAGCTGTATTCTGACATTTATAGAATCACTGTGCAGTAAACTGCAAGGTACACATTTTGAAAGGCACATGGAACGTATACCGAAATAGACCATAACCTGGGCAATAAAGCAATACTTTACAAATTTCAACAATTGAAATCCCTAGCTACAGGAGAATTAATCATAAAGACAGCTGGAGGTTGCTCTGGCTAGCTCAGTGGGTAGAGCATGAGACACTCAAAGACAACTAGAAAATTGCTAAATAATTGTAAATAATACATGTCTAAATAAGGTGTGTGTTGAAAGTAAACTCAATAGAATTTTTAAAATGTTTTAATTGAATGATAATAAATATATAACAAATGATGTAGTTTGTTACACATCTAAAATAGTTACTACACAATTTCTCCAAGAGAAATTGATATACATATTACAAAGAGGCAGGATTAAAAAAACAAGGTATAAACTTCCATTTTAAGAATAATGGTAAAAGAATAGCAAAATTAACCCACAGAAATGAAAAACAATAAAATAATATAAAGAACAGCACTGAAATTAATAAAATAAAAAGAAATACAATACAGAGAATCAATAAAGAGATGGCACCAACCTAATATGCACCATTCACAAAAGACACAAACTGAACATTATCAAAAGATATCTAAATGGCATGAGAATAAATGTGAATAATTCCTCAAGTCAGGAGTAAAATTCAACTACAACCACAACATGCAAAACTAGTACAACCTCTACAGAAAGTAGTACAGAGACAGCTCAAAGAACTAAAAGTAGACCTGCCAGGCGATCCAGCATTTCCACTACTGAGTATTCACCCAAGGGGAAAAAAGCACATTTTATCATAAAGACACTTGCACTTGAATGTTCAGAGCAGAACAATTCACAAGTGCAAATATATGGAAAAAGCCCAAATGCCCATGAGTGCATGAGTGAATTAATAAAATGTAGCATTTGTATACCACGTAGTACTACTCAGTCATAAAAAATGGTGATCTAGTATCTTTTGTAACAACCTAAATGGAGCTGGAGACCATTATTCTAAGTATCACAAGAATGGAAAAACACACACACCACATGTACTCAATACTAAATGGGAACTAATTGATCAACATTTAAGTGCACATAGGAAAGTAAAACTCAATTGGAATCAAATAAGTGGCAAGAGGGGGAGGGATTGGGTTAATTCACTCCTAATGTGTATAATGAACACATTCTGGGTAAAGAATCTTATAACTTATAACCAACTTATAACTTTGACCTGAAATGTGCAAAACAAACTATGCAAACAAAACAGGTATACCCCTGTCATATTCAGAATTAAGAACAAATGAATAAATATTTACTGCACAAAATGCAAACAAGTAAAACCCAAAATATGATGTCACTACAGAACACCAGAAAGACTACATGAAAAATACAGACAATAGAAAGCAATTTTAAATGATGTAGAATATTCTCAGGAGTGGAAATTAGAACAATAGCTTTGAAAAACTTTTTGGCAGTATCTACCAGAGCTAAACATATGTTTGTTCTATGACCCAGAAAATTCCACTCCACAGTAAGACCAAACGTAAACGTGTATATACATTACCTTGTAAAGATATGTACAAATGTTCACTATCAGACTACTTAGCAAAAAACGAAAACTATCCAGATGTCTGTCAACATTTGCATGAATAAATTATGGAATCTTTACACCATAGAATCCTGCAGAGTAAGGAGACTGGATGGACCACAGGGAGACAGAACAACATGGGTGATTGGCATGAGTGTAACATCGAGGTAAAGGAAGCAGGAACAAGGGAGTAGCTACCACACGATTGCCTTTATGTAAACCATAAAACCCAGCAAAACTAAAGACTGTATAGTTACATGTTTACACACTAAATCCAAGCTTAAAAAGGAAATTAAGAGAAACAAAATCCAACATCAGTCCAGGAAAGATACTTGAGGCTCTCAAAAGTACCATTACATTAATTATCAACCTGGGTGGTTATTTCAGTAGTATTCTAATTGTTCATTAAAATGTTCAAATTGTGTTTATTCTTTCATATGCATGATATGTATTTTATAATTAAAAACAATGCTAATAAAGCTAACAGTCTCTCGCAAAAATTGTCATACTTTGGGTTTTCAAAGTAAAAATGATATCTGAATGACATAGGAAAGACAATTTTACATGTCTAGTGGAGCTAGTCCAGTGTGAATCAGAGAACAGGCATTAATCTATACCAAAAGCTCAGATAAGACTGGAAAAGTTTTTCTTGCTACCAAAGTTATTATTTGGAAGAAGAATCATATTGAAGCTTTCACCAGAAAATAATATTGATTCTCTGTATTAAGTAGAATTTACCAGAGTCATCAGACCTGGAAAATTAGATGGGAATTAGCAAGTTACATGTTGTAAGCTTCAAGAAATTAATGTTTCCTAGTGAACAGCATTTCAGGCATGGAATGATAAGAAATAAGGTTCAATAGGTATTATGAAAGTGATCGTGAATAGCAAAAATCTCTTTTCTTCAACTCAGGAACTAATATTTTATCTAACATGTCCTGAAGTTGCTCAGTTCTTTTAAACAGAAAACAGGAAAGGTTGGATGTGCATTTTAGGTAAATTAATCTGGTAGCAATGCAGAAGCCTAAATGTGAAATGTTAAATAGCAACAATCATTTTTTAATTCTAAAAGAAGATATAAAAACTAGAGTGATAATTTCCTTTTCAAATTTTTTGAGTCTCTGTGTAGTTTTGAGAGAGGTTACCCAAGAAATGTGAGGTCTGGGAGAACAGGTCTTCTCAAGGAGAACACAGGGTCCTCTCCATACTGACTTAGCTCTTGGGAATTTGTGGACTTCACTTCCTGGAAGCGGGAAATTTCCAAGTTCTGTGAAATCCTGTAGTTCTGTAGGGGCTGGACTAGCATCTCCCTTTGATTCAAACTGGCCAATGGGAAGGGTACCTGTGGGGTGGAACTTTTTGACTGTCAATAAAAGGAGAAAGACCAAGCCAGTCCGGGGCGTGGCCATTTGGAAATCTATGCCGTAAGCTCCTGGCCAATGAATAAAGCCCTTCCTCTTATAAACGTGGTGTTTGGGTGCTCATTCTCTCCACTGGGCCTCCTCTTCCTGCAACAGTTTAACTTTCAAAGACTCCCTGGTGGGTGCCAGGTGAATAACATTTAAAGAAAACTGCTTGACTTCACATACAAAATCCCCCACTCTCTTTCCCAGGCACATTTGCTGGTACATTTTCTCAAATCAGAATCTGAGGACTTCAAGATTCTTCCTTCTTCTCAAAAAGTCCATTTTCTTGTCTATTGTCTATCTGCCTTTCCCTGCCTTAGGTATTCCTTATCCTGCTGATGAATCACTTCATCCCATGGTCTCACAGAACTTTGCTTAGGCCTCTACTTGTACTATGCGCTTATGTCATCCTGCCTTTTATCATAATCAGTTGCTTACGCGTTGCTCTTTTTCACAAAATTCTGCGTTTTTTGGGTACATGTCCCCATCACTATTTACATTTCTGACACCATTCTCTGATACTTTATGCATTGTAATCGCTTAATAATTCTTTAATAAACATTCACATATTCCATATTTGCTTTTGAAATGAGGGTTTTCTTCCCTCAGTGAAATGTATTGAAAAGCTAATTAGCAATGCAAATATACCTCTCCATACACACACAACACACATACATACACACATATACACACAGCACACACACAACACACACACACATCCACATACACAACACACACAAACACACAACACACATGCACACACCCACACATACATACACACACACACATACACACACACAACACAACACACACACGCACATACACACACAGAACACACATATACATACACATGCATGCTGAACATGTGTTGTCCAGAAGAGTGTCTGATGTGTCATAAAGGCCCTGTGTGTGTGTGTATGTGTGTAATCTCACATATTTTAGTATTTCTTATTTATTTTTTATTTGTATTATATATGTGAACATTGATATATAATAGAGAAACATATATTATACATGACTTATGTATCTTATATGGATGTATAAATTGGACACACCAAGCATTCTTCTGGACAATACATGCTTAACAGAGATAATATTTTGCCATGCAGGCAAAATTTGGTCCTTTCATGGGTGGGGGTGATAACAAAAAAAACACAGGCATTATATAATTTATAACCCTCCAAAGGACCATAATATATCTGTGGTAATGAAATTCTACTGGGGGGTAATTAAGAAAAATATCTTAAAATCTCTATATGGAATATAATAAAAAATATAATAAACATTCTAGGCACATAGCAGAGAGCTGAAAGATATGGTAACTACTTTAGTAGAACTTACATTCTAGAGAAAAAACCATCCACCACATGAATATACCATCAACATAGGAAATAGTGAAAAAGTCCCTGAATAAAATCAGGGTGAATAAAACAGGGTTTCCTATTAGGTGCACATAGATGTTCCTGTGATTGGGAAGATTATGATGTGCCTCTCTACCGATACTTGTATAATCTTTAAAATGAGATTTAAGTAGTAAGAAAGAGTCAAACTTTAAAAAAAATGCAGGGGAAAGGAATTCATGGAAAAATAGTGCAAACGCCCTGAGTTGAAGATCTACTTCTCATGTTTGAGGAACAGAAAACCTGTGTGGCTGTAGCTCAAGGGGCAGTAACTAGGAGGGCAAGCGAGTGTTACACAAAGTTCTTTATGACATGCAGACACAACAGCATGTCTGAAAACTGATGGGTCTAGTCTAATGCTAAAAAGTTAGTATTAGGAGAAAGGGGATGGATAAACTTGGATGCAACGGGATTAGATCCCACTGCATAAGTATGGGGACTGGTTTTAAAAAAGAATGTTAAGTATGTTCATCTATAGTATAGTAGGCAGAAAGGCAGAGAGTATGTATTCAAATGCTAATACGTTGATTGTTGGTATTTTCTGAATGAAGTAGGAAAAAAATATCATAAGCTCAGAGTGAGAACTGGAGGAGAGATATGCTGTGGTCTGAGTGTCTGTGGCCCTCCCAAATTCATATGGGAAGTTTCCTAACACCCAAGTATTGGGAAGTCTGGAGGAGATAGGTCAGGACTGTGGAGCTCTCATGAATGAGATTTGTGTCCATACAAAAAGACATGAGAGATTTTGCTCTTTTCTCTGTGGTCTCTCCCATCTAGGGACACAAGGAGAAGACACCATCTGCAAACCAGGAAGCGGCCTCAGCAGACACTTCAACCACCAGCACCTTAACTTTGACTTCCCAGTCTTTGGATCTGTAAGAAAGAAATGCTTGTTGTTTAAGGCACAATTTGTGGCAATTTGTCATAGCAGCCCAAAGTAACTCAGGTAAAGTCTTAGAGATATATAGCATGATTATAAAATAGTTCTCCAGGAAAGATGCAAAGTCAATGGACCAGGGTGTATGAAACAATTGCCTACCATCATATTAAAAAATAAAAAGCTGAACAAGCTAAAAAATCAGCAACTATTTTTAGATTCTTCAAAGTAATAAGATCATAGGGCAAACTATAGCCCCCTAAACTACAGACACAGAAAATTATAATTTACCAGTACAGAAACCCATCAGGAGAAATTTCCCTGGGAACCTGTGATGAGATGGAAACACTTAAACTATAACTGATAACTTGCTAGAGACTCATTGTTGAAAAGACTAAGATGGGAGGTGCCTGTGGCTCAAAGGAGTAGAGTGCCAGCCCCATATACTGGAGATGGTGGGTTCAAACCCTGGCCCTGGCCAAAAAAAAAAAAAAGACTAAGAGACAGAACTCCAAGGAACCAGAGACACTGGGGCTCACTTACAATTTTATAAGTTTTTCCTGCAGAACTCTTCCAGGTCCTCACAGTGAATATGAGAGAAAAATATGATCATGCATATGGAGTGGAAGGGAAGAAGCAACGACTTGGAAATGTGGGAGACCATTCTGTCCTACTTAACAAGTCACCTGCCCTCAGGAGAGACTATCTTAACCTAACCCACCTGGCTAACATAACCTAGCTGACTACAGCTAACTGTAGCCTCCCACAGGTAGGAAGGAAAATACTCAATCGGGCCACCTCAAGCCTTCCTGTTCTACTATATGGAGGAGGGGACTGGAAAACTTTGATGAAGTTCACAGTCCAGGGTCACAGGCTCAGCAAGAATTGACACATAGTCATAGAACTTCCCAATACTTGGGGGTTAGGGTCTCAGTGCTTCCCTTTCAATGCACAGCCCTTACTATCATGTCACTAAATGCCTATTCACCACAGTTCCTCTTACCTAGTACATCATGTTCACCTTTCAACTAAAAATTGTAAAGTGTACTAAAAGGCAAAAAGCAAAGTTTGAAGAGACTCAACAAACCACACAGCCAGTGTCAGCCTGGTGAGACTGTTGGAACTGTAAGGTCAGGAAGATAAAAAATAATTAATATGTTAAGAGATCTAATTAAAAAATATAAACAACATACATGAAAAAGTAAATAATGTAAGCAGAATCTTATATTTTCTAAGAAAAACCAAACTAAAAATCAAAATCAAACTTTTGATTCTAAGAAAGAATCAAAACCAAACTAGAGATCAAAGAAAAAATAAAAAAACTAAGAGAAGTAAGGAAGGCCTGTGATGGGCTCATTAGGAGACTGGACGTGGCTGACGACAGAATCTCTGAGCTCAAGTATATGACAATAAAAACTCCCATAACTTAAAAGCAAAGATAAAACCGACTGGAAAAATGATGCAGGATATTCAAGAAGTGTGGGACAACTAAAAAAAGTTATAAGGGAATATAGAGGAAGAACAAAGAAAGAAACAGAAGCTATATTTGAAGCAGAAAGGACTGAGTTTTCCCTCAACTTCTTATCAGACATCACACCACATATCTAGAAAGTTCAGAGAAGAATCAGCAGGATAAATGCCAATAAAAATGAACTGAGGCATTTCATATTCAAACTTCAGAAAACAGAAGATAAAGAAAAAAAAAAAACCTCAAAAGATCTCCAGGAAAAAAAGACCCAATATGGAGGAACAAAGATCAGAATTATATGTCACTCCTCAGTAACCATACAGCAAGAAGCAAGTGATGAAATATTTAAAATGTTGACAGAAAATTTTAAAAAATCAACTTAGAAGAGTCAGAATAGAATAAGGTGACATATTCAAAGTGGTAAAAGAAAAAGATTTTCAACAGACGATATTATACCTGGTAAAACTGTCCTTCAAAAATGAAGATGAATTTCCCTTTTGTATTCTTCCACAAACATTGTTTTCAAAATTGCATAGCAGGCCAGTAAAATAATGGATTCTACAATTACATGAGATTTCCTGTTCCTAGCTATGATTCTGCAACTGTGTAACTGTGCTTTGTCTGATATCATTGCACAAGATATTTGGTTCGTACTTTGCTTGTTTAGTATTACTGAGTATGTATCATTTGAAATATTCCATTGCTTCTTGGACAAGTAGGAATGCTTGGATTATAAATGTCTCTTTAATTTGCTAGGAACCATAGCTTCATTTGCTAATGTTTTGCCTGTGGGACATGGTGGATTTCCTTTACTATAAATGAAACTGAATGATAAATAATCTTCTTTATATTGATGACTAATCATTTTTAATTTAGTTGCTATAGTCAACACACTAGCATCATCTTCTAAGTTTTGATTCTTTACTAAAATCTTGGCCATTTCAATTGAATGCTATGTGATAAAAATAAAAATGTCAAATTAAAAATAATAAAAATAAGAAAATAAACAACTCATTTTTTAAATAGAAATACGGGTACTCATTAAACACACTAGGAAAGTTTTCAAAACTGGGATTTGCAAGCTAATTGGACCCAACTACTTCAAATCTAGACAGAACAGCACGACACGTTCAGTACGAGCCACATCTCCTTACTAATGGGCATAACGAGGCTTGCTGAGTCATATTGCCTCATTCATGTCAGATGATTTTGACATATACGGTGCTCATCAGCAAATCCTTGTCAAACCACAGCACTTCTGGATGTGTCCCAAAATCTCATTTTTCTTTTTTTTTTTTTTTTTTTTTTGAGACAGAGCCTCAAGCTGTCCCCCTGGGTAGAGTGCCGTGGCATTACAGCTCACAGCAACCTCCAACTCCTGGGCTCAAGCGAGTCTCCTGCCTCCGCCTCCCAAGTAGCTGGGACCACAGGCGCCCGCCACAACGCCCGGCTATTTTTTGGTTGCAGCCGTCATTGTTGTTTGGCGGGTCCGGGCTGGGGATTCGAACCCGCCACCTTAGGTGTACGTGGCTGGCGCCTTAGCCGGTTGAGCCATAGGCGCCGAGCCCAAAATCTCATTTTTCAAGGCAACACCCCACCCACTTTAAAAATAAGCTGATGGCTCGGCGCCTGTGGTTCAAGTGCCTAAGGTGCCAGCCATGTACAAGGTGGCGGGTTCGAATCCAGCCCGGGCCACCAAACAACAATGACGGCTGCAACCAAAAAATAGCCGGGCGTTGTGGCGGGCACCTGTGGTCCCAGCTACTTGGGAGACAGAGGCAGGAGACTCGCTTGAGCCCAGGAGTTGGAGGTTGCTGTGAGCTGTGATGTCACGGCACTCTACCCAGGGGGACAGCTTGAGGCTCCTGTCTCAAAAAAAAATAAAAATAAAAATAAGCTGATGTATATTATTATAGCAATAAACAAGTTTATTTATTATAACAATGATATACTCCTATAATCAATTTAAACAGTTTAATTTTGATATGTACACTTACTGTTCTTTGAACTTCTTTTGAAAATAATTTAATTAAGGATATTTAAAACATTTTGTAGCACACCTAAGATCCTCTCACTGCACACCAGTGTGCTGAAGGCATACTGGTTGAAAATCAAAAGAAAAGATTAATGAAACTGAGTTGTATTTTTTAAAAACTAAACAAATTGATGACTATTTCGCTTGACTAAGAACAAAAGAAAGAGGACTAAAATAAATTAAATAAAATCATAAATGAAAGAGAAGATATTACAAGTGATGCCCAAAAATACAAAGGGTAGTGAGAATACAGTGAACAATTATATGACACCAAACTGGATAACCTGGAAGAAATGGATACATTCACAGAAATCAAATAAGGTGAATCATGAAGGAATGAAAAATCTGAACAAACCAATGAGTCAGGATAATATGAATCAGTAATCAAAAACAATACAACAAAGAAAATCCCAGGACCAGATGTCTTCATGGGTGAATTGTACCAAACATTTAAAAAATAATTAGCATTAATCCCTTAAATGCTTCCATAAATTGCACAAGAGGAAACACTTTTAAGCTCATTTCACAAGGCCAGCATTACCCTAAAACTGAAGCCAGATAGGACACTACAGGAAAACAAAATTATAGGCTAATGTCCCTGATGAACATGTATGCAAAATTCTCAAAAAAATGAACAAACAAAATGCATCAGCACCTTAATAGCATCATACACCATGAACAAGTGAGATTTATCCCTGCAAAGCAAATCAGTAAATGCAATACAACACATTCACAGAATGGGGGGTGGGGGGGGCGACAATCATATGATCATCTCAGTAGATGCAGAAAAAGCATTTAACAAAATTTAACATCCTGTATGATAAAAACTCTCCAGAAATCGGGTTCAGAGGCCGTATATGACAAATCCAAATCTAACATGATACTCAATAGAAAGCTTTTTTCCTAAGATCAGACAAAAGACAGAGATGCCCACTCTCACGCTTCTATTCAGTATCACCCTCATCGTGCTTGCCAAATTAATTTAGTAAGAACAAGAAATGAAAAGCATCTGAATCAGTAAAGAACTAAAATTGTCTCTGTTTACAGATGATATAATCTTACCTGTGGAAAATCCTAAAGACTCCACCAGAAAAACTATTAGTACTAATAAACAGATTCAATAAAGTTGTGGTATACACATGGGATTACATCATACTAAAAATGTTATCACAGTAAAGGAACAATTCAACCGAGTGAAGAGACAACTTACAATATGAAAGAAAATATTTGCAAATCATGCATCTTAAAAGCGGTTCATAGCCAAAATACTCAAGTCACAATTTTAAGAGATATAAGATACATTTAACTACACTCCCACATTCATTGTGGCATTAATCACAATAGCCAAGGTATAAAATCAACTGAAGTGTCCATCAGTGGATGAATGTGCAAAGAAAATATTATATACACTCACACACATATATACATATGCATACACATCCACACACAGTGAAATACTATTTATTCCCTAATAAAAGGAAGAAATTCTGTCATTTGCACAAGTGTGGATAAACCAGGAAAACATCAAGCTAAGTGATGAAAGCCAGGCACAGAAAGACAAATCTTGTATGATCTCATTTACATGTAGAATCTAAAACAACCAAACATATATAAGTAGAATAGAGTAATGCCGGGTTGGAGGTGAGGGAAATGAGGAAATATTGGGCAAAACATACAAAGTTTCAGGTATGTGGGATGAATAATTTCTGAATATGTAATGTACAACATGGTAACTGTAGTTAATAATATTGCTCTGTGCACTTAAAGTTTACTAAGAGAATAGATCATAAACGTTTTCACCATACACACAAAAATGATAAAAGTATGAGGTGATGGTTATGTCAATTTAGTTGATTATGGTAATCATTTCATCATGTATACATATATCAAAACCTCAACTTTGTACCTTAAATATATATAATTGTTATTTGTTAATTATACTCCATAAAGTTGTAAACCAATAAATGCAAAAAATCTAATCAAAAAGTAAATATTTTAAGAATGTCTAAAATAGAAGAATATGGTCTAACTATATGTTAGATACAAGAAACATACTTTAGATTCAAAGAGACAAATAAGTTGAACAAAATGGAAAATGAAATACTGAGTAAGCAGTAAGCAAAAAAGAGCTGGAGTAGCTATGTTAGCATGAGAAAAAATAGATGACAAGATAAAAATTGTTACTACAGAAAAGAAAGGACGTTTCGTAATGATAAAGGGGATAATAATCCACCTGTAGGTGGATACAATAAATGTAAACATATATTCACCAAATTATTTAGTCTCAGAATAATAAAGCAAAAACTGACAGAATTGGCAGGAAAATAGACAACTTCACAATAATAATTGAATTTGCAATATCCACTTGCTATAATAGATAAAGACCAGATCTCTTTCTGTACTGGGTAGATAGCAATCAACAAGAAAATAGGAGACTTGAACAGTGCTATAGCATAGTTAGGCCTAGAGAAAATTACTAACACACTGCTAGCAACAACAGACCTTTTATTCCACTCAGCTACACAAGGAACAGTCACCAGCATTGTGCTTATATCAGAACAAAAAACAAATCTTTTTTTTTATTAGATCATAATTGTGTACATTAATTCTCTCATAGG
>NW_003852549.1:1726072-1730131 GCF_000181295.1 Otolemur garnettii
CTTGTTCTCTTCTTGCTACTACGCTTGAGTTCTCTGTGGATTCTGGTTATAAGACCTTTGTCAGAAGCATATCCAGCAAATATCTTTTCCCATTCTGAGGGTTGTCTACTTACTTTTCTTACTGTGTTCTTGGCTGTGCAGAAGCTTTTTAATTATCTTAATGAATTTAAAAGGCCTGGCCTGGAATTATACTGCATATATATGTATATACATATATAGTATATATATATATATACACTACATATACCATACTATATATGTTAATATAATCATACTATATATTACATATTATACTATATATGTCATATATATAATATATGTCCCCCAATAGAATAAAATTAGAGAACAGTAACAGAGGAAATTTTAAAAATGACAAGAATGTGGAACTCCAACAATATGCTCCTAAAATAACAAATTGTTAAGGAGAAGAAATGAGAAAATACTTTGAGGTGAATTAAAAAGGTACAACATACCAAAAATACTGAGATGAAACTAAAGCAACGCTTTGAGAAAAGTTGATAGCTGTAAATGACTACATTATAAAGAAGGAAGATTAGAGGAGAAATAAATTAGAGAATAAGAAGTTAAAGAAAGTTGAGAAGACCAAAAGTTTGATTCTTTGAAGAGAAGATCCTGTAACTGGACTGACCAAGAAAAAAAGAGAGAAGACTCAAATCACTAAAATCGGGAATTAAAAAGGGGTTATGACTACCAATCTAGTGTATTGTTTGATTTCCACATTCTTATGGTTTTTAAAGTTTTCTCTGTAACAGTTTTCTAATTTTATTCCATTGGAGGACACCTAGATAGATGTAGATATAGTTTATAATTTCAGTCCTTTTAAATTCATTATTAGGGAACATCACGAGGAAGTGAGCACCAACAAACTGGATGCCTTAGAGGAAACATAACTGTCCATAAAATTACTCAGGAAGAAACAAAAACTTTGACTGGATCAATAACAAGTAAAGATATTGAATCTGTAATAAAAAACATATCCCATAAAGGAAAGCCAAGAATCAGATAGCTTATCCAATGGAAAAGTTTAACTTTATTAAACCTGGTTTTAAATAAAGTTAACATGATTCATTCACAAATTTCCAAAAAAAAAACTAAAAGAAAAACTGAAAGCCCTCTCCACATATTTGATGAAACCATACACTGAAACACGTACTAAGTATTATCACATACTAAAACCAGACAAGAACTTCAAGAGGAATTAGAACAGAAACCAGTATTTCTTAGGAATATGGATACAAAAATATTAACAAATTACTACAAAACTCTCATTCAGCAACATACAAAAAGTATTATGCACCAAGTATAACATATAACCAAGCAGGATTTTTCCAAAGAATGCAAAGTTGTTTCAAAATATGAAAACCAAATAATGCATATAAGTCATTATTAATATAAGAAAGAAAACCATTCATATTACCATCTTAATAGATTCAGGAAAAGCAGTAGGCAAAATACAACATATTTTCGTAGTATAAACAATTTAAAAACTAGAAATACAAAGGAACTTGCATAATCTGGTAATGGATATCTATGAAAGACCCACTGCCAACATTATACTTTCTGGTGAAAACCTGAAAGCTCCCCCAAGAACACGACCAAGATAAGAACTTCAGCTCTCACCACTTCTATTCAATATTGAACTGAAAGTTCCAGATAGGAACATCAGAAAAGAAATATAAATTTAGGATGGCACCTGTGGCTCAAAAGAGTAGGGTGCTGGCCCCATATACTGGAGGTGGCAGGTTCAAACCCAGCCCTGGCCAAAAATCGGAAAAAGAAAAAGTAAAATAAAAAGAAATCTAAATTTTAAAATTTCTAGATTGGAAATGAAGAACAATACTATCTCTGTCTTCTTGGTATAATCTTGTACATCGAAATCCCTAAAACACACATGCATTCAAAAAACTAGCAGAACTAATAAGCATGTTCTGCAACATCTCAGGATACAAGGGCAATATTTTTTTATGATACTACTTTATTGATGCCATAACAAATTACCACAAATTTAGCAGCTTAGATTCATTATCTCACAATTCTGTCAGTCAGAAGTAGGGGCTCAGCTAGCTTCTGTACTTGAAGGCTGAAATTTAGGTATTAGTAGGGCTGCACTTCCTTCTGGAAGCTCTGGGAGCAGAATCTGTTTCAGGCTTGGGGAGAGTTCCTTGTGGCTATAGGACAGAGTCCCTCGTTCTTTATAGGTTGTCATCTGGGGACCACCTTGAGCTCCTGGAGCTCTTCTTTGGTCCTTGAGTGCAGCCACCACATCTCAGAATAATCAAAGGCATTTTGAATCTTTCTCAAGCTGCCCCATCTGTTTACCCTTATGTAATTATAGTGGGTTCACCAGGATAATCCAAGATCCCTCTCTTGAAGTTCAGCTGATTAGTAACCTTGTTTCCACCTACAAAGTCCCTTTGTAGCAGTACTTAGATTAGTATTTGATTGAATAATGGACAGGTTTCTTGGGGGACTTCTTTAGATAGCTGCCTACCACAGATGCCATCATCTTTCCTTGGTTTGTAATAAACAGAGACATTTTTTATTGCTCACAGGTCATTTGAACTGCATTCAAAATTAGGGCTCCTAAATTGTATCTAAAAATATTCAAAGTCCTTTGAAAGCATGAATGCCTCTAAAAGTCTAAATGATAGTCACTAGGAGAGAGAGAGATGTTCCCTGTGTCCTGAATGATAGCCTTCCTCTTCGATGTTTACAGCTAAACTTCCTAGAAAATTTCATAATTCATCTCCTTTGATTCCTCTTTTTTTAATTGTTTGGGGTTCATTGAAGATACAAAGAGGTAGGTTATACTGATTGCATTTGTTAAGTAAAGTCCTCTTATAATCGTGTCCAGACCCCAAGAGGTGTGCCATACATTGTTACCCCCACTCCCCCCTCCTCCCCTCTTCCTCATTCCCCTACCCCCACCTTGTATTAGATCATATTCTGAAGGTCAATATTTTAAGATAAATTGTATTTCTATAAACTAGCAATTAACTATCCTAAAATGAAATTAAGCAAACAATTGAATTTACTACAGCATCAAAAAAAAAAAAAAAAGAAAAACTTTGCTTAAGCCATGGCACTCTACCCACTCTACCCAGGGTGAAGCTTGACGCTCTGTCTCAAAAAAAAGAAAGAAAGAAAGAAAGAAAGAAAGAATGAAAGAGAAAAGAAATGAAATAAGTGTTGAGTTGAGACCTAAAACAAAAGAGTTAAAAGAGTTAATAAGAATCTCAAGGGAAGAAACTAGAAGGTAAGAAAAGAGAGAAAAAAAGAGACGTCATGGAATATGACCAACAGATAAGAAGCAAATGTAAGAAAACTATACAAAGTATCTCAGGATATCATATCAGCTAACTCACACCAGTTATTTTTGCATCTCAACCTTGTGGTTTCAATTGCAGTGTGTATTCTCATACGTGATAAATCTGTTTCCAAGTCCAGCTCTCTCTAATAGACTGCGGCGGGAGTATCCAGGCGCCCATTGCCCCTTCCAGTTGCAGATATCAAAGCAATCTCAAATTCAGCACGTCAAAACCTGTATCCCTTATCTGTTTCCTTCCCAAGTCTCTCTTACCCCAAACTGTGCTTCACGTTTTCATTTCCTTGGTTTGGGTCCTGATTACTTGTTTCCCCTGTTATACTGACAGCCTCCCCGCTGGCCTTCTTGACTCACCATGTAATTCCCTTCTTCCAATGGGTCTTGCCCCTTACTGGTCTCACAGAGAACTGCACCCTTTAATGAGAGTTACGGAGACTTTTCTGACAAAAATGTGTATGTGCACCTTACACAGCTCATCCTGACTACAGTCTGTAAAGCATCATTTATCCATGAATCCCAGCCTTCAGCCCTCTATCACTTCTTGCGCCTCAGATTGATAGCGCATTAAACCACTCTCAAGACTTCTATCAGAGGGCGGCGCCTGTGGCTCAGTGAGTAGGGGCCAGCCCCATATACCGAGGGTGGTGGGTTCAAAACCCGGCCCTGGCCCAACTGCAACAAAAAAATAGCCAGGAGTTGTGGCAGGTGCCTGT
>NW_003852549.1:1730936-1770800 GCF_000181295.1 Otolemur garnettii
CGTGTTCAGCACGCCCCATGGGTGAAGGGCTCAACTACAATTTAAACTTTATGTTGGAAATGTAAACAATGTAACCTAACTGTTTGTACTCTCATATTAACCTGAAATTTTGAAAAAGAAAGTTAAAAAGTTTATTCTTCAAAATATTACTAGTAAAAGTATTTTACATTAAAAAAAAATCCAAAATCTTTAATGTTGCAAAGAAGGCCTCTTATTTGCCACTTATCCTCTTCTCTGGTCGGAACTACTGGAAGCTTCTGGTAACATCCTGATAATGCCGCTGCCTTACCCGCCTTCCTTGCGGCTGGAAGTACCCTCCATCTTCATCAGCTGCGCACTTTAGAACGCCCTAATGGGGGAACGTATTCCTCCCTTTCCCCCAGCTCTGCAGAGAGGAAAAAGACATTTTGTGACCATTTCTGACCATAAACACCGTTCTTCCCATAAAACCACTTGATAATTCACCATGTCCCCTGCCTTCTCTAATCTTCTGATATAGAATGGAGGACACCGTTTAACAGTGAGTCCTGCTTCCTCATACTCTGTCCTTGGAGGGATACCTCCTCCAGGGGCATACCAGCTGCCTTTGCATGTTCAACTATATCTGTCATTTGATCCCCCAAACCTCCCTTTTTAGCCCCTGTGTCTCATTAAGTTCCTTGCTAATGCAGAGGTTGTGACATACACCTTCATAAGACTCAGTCTAGTTAAAGGCAGGATAGAGATCACACCCCAGGCCCTCCCACTCAGCTTGTTCCGCTGATTTCTACAATGTGCAAATGTTTCTGTACCCTTCTAGGCTTAAACCTAAAAACTCGTGTGCAAATTAACCTGTCAAGTTTGTTCTGTTTTTCCAAGCATTCTTGACCTAGCAATGGAACACACTCAAACCTGGATTCTTGCCGTAGAGCTGTTAGATTAATTGGAGGCAGTGAAAGGTAGTATCTGTCTGCTTCCTGGAGCATGACCTCATTAAGGCTAACAACTTCATATACCAACTTGATGTCCTAAACATCCAGCACATGATTGGCACACAAGTGTCAGAATATTGGTTAGAAGCACATTCCAGAGAAAATTAAAATAAACTTTATTAAACCAGAGCTACAGACATAATAAGCATTCAGTAAATGTTAATTATCATAGCAGGCAAATGATTAAATGCCTGCCAATTGTCAAGGATAAACATAAAAGAAAAAAGCCTTAAAGTATCTTTCATCTTTTGCAATTATTAAATAACTATAACAATATCTGAAACATATTTTTTTCCAGTTCTGGTTTCTAGATTTCTTGTGCTTGTTAGGACTCCAGGTGTCCACGTGCCTTAAACAAAGACATTTCTCATAGGCATTCTTATAAAATAAAAAGTCTCACTGAGAATTACAAAAATGTAATAGCCTACACCTTTTTACAGCTGGGCACAATTTCCTGAGGCTATACAGTATGTACTGCACAGAGAGGAACAGAAATAAAGCTGACATTCTTAAAATTATATCACTAAAACATTAACAGCCTTAGGCAAAGGAACAAATGGAAATTTATAATGCATGTAAGAAATACAGTGAATTAGAGACTTTAAGAGCAGTAATAATAAAAGTATGAGTATTGTAGAACAACTTCTCAAATATTCATGTATCTGATATGGAATGCAGCTGAGATAACCTATGAGAATGCACACCAGGATATAGTTCAGTGGATTGATCAATGTGTTGGGAATTCCTTTGATAAAACTGCTATAGATCAAAACTGGGATTTTTTAACTTTTTTCTTAGCAGCATTACCTTTATAAAAAATATTTTTTGCACAACTAACATACTAAGACAGGTTAGTGTGCAAGACTAGTACAGCATTTTTTGCTTACATTCTTGCTTCCCAATAAATAATCCTCCAAGAAGCTCTATAAGTTAATAAGATTACTTCCTTCTCCTAACATAGAAAAAAAAAAAAAAAACAAATAAGACATCTTGCCTTGGCCTACAGAACCCCACGAGATCTGCTCCCTGCCAATCTTTCTAATTTTATCCATCCCTTCTCCTCCCAATGTGCAACTTCACTCTCTATCATGTCAAACTCAAAAACTTGTTTAAAATTTTGCACTTGCTCCATCCTGTGCCTGAAATGTTCTTCTATGTAATTTGGGCACAGCCAGATTATTCCCGTCAATCTATTCTTTATGTAAATGTCACCTCCTCAGAAAAGCCTTTCTTGACCACCAAAATAATGCAGCCACTAATCAGATTCAACCATAGCTCCCTTTTTATCCTTCTACGTGACACTTGCCACTAGTATCTTTTCCCTTTTCATTTTTATTCTTTCTTCTTCCTTTATGAGAAGAGTATCCATATCTCCTTTAGTCACCCAGTCTAGCAACAGTATCTTGAACAGTGCCTGATACAGTAGGTACTGGCTGAATGGACGGATAGAAAAATGAATGAATGGTGAATGGAGCTCATCTCTATCTTCATTCACCTTGCCCTCTTGGTTTTGGCCTCCTTGCTTTTATTTTTACCTCGGTATTCTATCAAGTAAATTCCTGCAAACACACTGAAGAATTTTTTTAAATGCACACCTTTCCTCAATTCCTCCACACAATCAGAAATAGGCACACTAGTTCTATAAACAGAGAAATGCTGTTTCTCTGTTAAGGAGAATCACTTTCCATATTAAGACTCGGCATGCCACAGCCACATGTACTCCACTCCTGCTCTTCTCTGTGAAAATATTTTCTGTTATGTAAACACAAGTTTTCAACCACATCAGTAGACAGAGACTGTGATCGCATCAGCAGACTCATCGTCACACATTCAGGGTAATAAGGAATTGATTTGCTCCAGGCAGATCAGGTTGTTCTCTAGCTTCACTGAGATGGCAGGACACAGAAGGAAACCAGATGGCTGCCACTAGAAGGGAGGGCGCTGGGAAATAAAAATGCATCAATGCAAATTTCATGAGAAATACTGAATATTTGCAGATGATTTTTTTTTTACCCCTGTCTCCAGTTACATGAATTCTCAAGATATATATGATAGTTCGGCTATTTCTATATTCAAAAAAATTACTCGAAATATATAATGGGATTTTATTTTGAAAAGCACAAAACACACTTTACTGATTATGGGTTATTTATATTTTCCATCATTCTTGTAATTTAGAAGAGAAACTAGAATCATGAACATGTGAATTTTTAGCTCTTTTTTGGCTCCCTTTTTAGTCTTGTGACCTTGGATAACTTAATGTCTCAACCTCAGGACTTTTTTTTTTATTTCTCATCTACAAAATGAAAGGAATAATAGTTGTTTTATAAGGTTGTTATAAGTTGTAAATAAACCAAAATAAACATCTGGGCACACAGTAAATGCTTAGAAAGTGGTAAAGAATTCTTGATTTTTGATGGAAGTGAAGACACAAAATGTTTCAGTCATGATGTAATTACATTTAGAAAGTTATAATTTCTAGTTCAGAAGCACATCCATCTCCACTCATCTAGGCTCTTTTATTTAACTGTTAGCAGCTTATTGAATAATAATTCAATGCTGTCCAGCCTCCTTTCTTAACGACTAGAACTCTAAAGTATTTTGGAGTAAGTTCTTTGGCCTTGTACTGGGTCCTGCCCACTGTGGTTACTTTTGTCCAATTTGGCAAGATATTTTATTAGTATTACTTTTATCAGACAAATTCTTGGTTCCATAAATTCAGGCCCTCTCAAGATCTATTATAAGCCACACTTTTTTTTTTTTTGCTTGCTTCTTCAGATTCTCCGTTACTTCATCCTTTCCATCATCATTTAAATATGCTATAATATTTCCCTTTCTTAAGCCATGAGCTCATCTGTCCTTCCAGCTATGACCACGTCTCTCCGCTCCTTTTAGCGGGCACACTTCCTGGGTTCAATGTACCGTCTGTTGGTTTTTCTTCCTTTTCTCGCTGTCTCTTCAAAATTCCCAACATGAATCCTGATCCCTAAACATCTTTTCTTAACTTACCTCACCCATGATCTTTATTTATGCTGCAATCAGTGAGCTTTGTACAAATTTCTTCCTGAATTCTTGGCAATACTTAACATATTCACTGCTTACATTTTACTTACTTAATACTTAACATTTTCCTGATTTTCTGCTGACTTCTGGGACAGCCAGCTCTCGTCTGGAAGGTCCCTAGGAACATGCAAATAAATAAATGGTATTCTTTTTCCAACTTATTAGGAAGGCCACTTGGATGAATACCTTTCAGATTTTCTTATTTTTGACTATTTATATTCAATGCTTTAACCCTTTATCTACACAAGGTTATAGCTGCATTCCATATATTTTATATGTAAATTTTCCTTATTCAGCTCAAAATGTGTCATAATATCCATTGTCTTCTAGTATCTTTAATTCATAGATTATTTAAAAGTGAATTGCTTGATTTTTAAGCATTTATTATTTCTAGTTTCAATTGCACTATGACAAGGGAAAAATATCCTGTTTAATTTAATATTAAAATCATGATCCTTTAAAATATTTTATTTTGTAGAGACATTTTTGGTTCACAACAAAATTGAGCAGAAAATAGAGACAGTTCCTGTGACAGTCAAGAGTCATGACAGAAAAGAATATGGGTAAGTTTATAGCAGCTCTTAAGTATTTTGCTCTGGAAGTGACACATTGAAATTTACAGCATAATTTCTTAGGCCAGTGCAAATAATGTGGCCTCACAGAGTAAGAAAATGTAAAACCTCAAGCAATTGGAAGTAGAGGGGCTCTTAGTAGCAGTAAATAGTTACAATACCCTCCACAATGGCTAACTTGGGTTCCTCATTCTAGTATGGTAAGATAAGGCTCCAGGAAATCAACTTGGGGTATATGAACTTAACCTAGTGACAGCAAGCAATCATTGTAATTTTGAAAGGGAATGGCACCCACCAGTGTATCCATCCTGTCCCTTTATCAAACCACTTTTAATCATATAATGTTCTCATTTTATATGCCTTTGCTTTGCCCACAGTAGTAAAAATTATAAGAACAGAAGCAAAAATATTACCAAAAATTAGGCTGGGTGCAGTGGCTCATGCCTGTAATCCCAGCACTCTCAGAGGCCCAAGCAGGTGGATCCCTTGAGCTCAGAATTTGAGACCAGCCTGAGCAAGAAAGAGACCCCATCTCTAAAAAATAGTCAGGCATTGAGGCAGAGGTTCATAGTCCCAGCTATTTGGGAGGCTGAGGCCAAGACGATTACTTGAGCCCACGAGTTTGAGGTTGCTGTGAACTATGATGATGCCACAGCACTCTACCAGGATGACAAAGTGAGCCTCTGTCTCAAAAAAAAAAAAAAAAAAAATTACTAAACATTAATTTACAGTGTTAAAAAGTTTTTGCAGATAAACCATTTAAAATGCACCTATCACTAATCTTTGAGCAACAACAGTTTAACTATGGACCGATTTGACAGCATTAGACAGGGAGCATGCAGATATGTCTTGAGTGACTCCCCTGTGCTTCACTTAATTCAGTCAATGTCCTCACTGCACTCTCATATTTGAGTTTAAGAATTATTTTGTTACATGATAAGCCCTGTCCTTTATTCACTCTTTGAATATATACTTAGGTGCTCCTGGGTGCAAAGCATTACTCTTGGTTTGAAGTAGGAATTCAATGAAGCCAAAAAAGAGTTCTACCCCAACAAATATATATTCTCAAAGTAACCAGATTTGAGTTTTTGTTCAGAAACAATTATATTTTCTTTTAACATCAGTGTTCTTGCCCTGAACATGTTCAGTGGTCATTTCATTACAATATATAATGTAAAGAGAACTCAATCTTTAAGTTCTGAGAAAGATTGATTGTCAAAATCTTTACTTTCTTCTTAAATAAATGCAGCTTCCATGCATAATTTGGAGTCCAAAATATATTTTTTTATTTCTTTTCAGCAGTTTAAACCTAAGGAGAAAAAGAAAACATGCTAAAATTTTGAAAGCAGTAATTTTAGTACTTCTTAAAAACTTCCCTTGAGTGGCTTTACTTAATCACTTAACTTTATGATTAACAAAGCATTTAGAAACATTCATTCTGTCAAATAAATAGACTCAAGCAAAACAAAATTTGCCCCCTAGTTTGATGGACCATTATAAAATTTGAATAGAAAATAAATAGCTACTAATTAAAACATGCCTCCATAACAAACCATCCATAATAACATTCTAAATTGGAAGCTAAAAAATAAAGCAAGCTACAAATCAACTACATCTGTAATATCTCAGATGAAAATATTTACCTCCATACATTAGTCTTCAATCTCAATCAAACTTATCTGTGATATCAAGGATATTCCCAAAGGTAAGAAGGGAAGAAGGAGAGGAAAAGAGTTCACTTATTGAAATTACAACAGCCAGAAATCATGTAGAAGAATAATCTTTACAAGATTACATGTCAGTTTCTAAGGGAATTTGATCATAACTTGATCAATTTTGGTCACAATGGCAGGAATCTATAAGCAGAATTCATAATATTACAACTATTTTCTACCTACAGGAATGGGACAAATTCCAGGATCATGAGAAGAAGAAGGAACACCAGAAGGAGAAAGAGCAAGAGGCCTCTCTGTTCAGATTGACTGGACTGATACAGCGGGCTTCCAACCCAATGAGCAAGGGAACCAACTTTCCTGCTCCAACCATACCAGAGCAGCTGGGGAGGCCAAATCCTCACTCAGAAGCACCATGAGAAATTTGGGGAGAGCAAGGAGGTCGAGATGGAGACTCAGTCCGAAGCTCCCAAGCCTCTGCCTCCAGCTCCTGCTCCAGATGACCATCTTTGTGTCCCACAACACCAAGGACAAGATCCTTTCCAGCAAAATTTAGGAACACATGCACACTGGGCTTCTTGACCCCTGCAGGCTAGGGAGGCAGAAACACTCCACCCATGAGAAGCAGAGCAATGATGGTGTTGGGGTGTATGAAGCAGGTCTTAAAACTGAGAACAGCTTGAGACAATTGGTTGAGTGGCATACTGACATCTGTACAGCCATCAGTAAGAAGAAACAGCCATCAGTAAGAAGATTGATGAGGAGGGGATCCAAGAGTGAGAGGGGAAGGTAATCTGGGATGTCCCCTCTGGCAGCACGGCTTGGACCCCGCAGGCTGCCTGGGCCAACATTATCCTCCAGGAGCCAACAAAGGTCATCCATAAGGCCAAGGGCCTGGTGCCAGAAGATGACACCAAAGAGAAGATTGGCCCTGGAAAGCCCAGTGAAATCCCTCAGCAGCCACTGCCTCTGTCTTCAGCTACCAACATCCCCAGCTCAGTTCCACCCATCACCTTGATGCCTCCACCACCTGCAATGCGACCTCCTGTCCATGTTACAGTTGTGTCTGTGGTACCTGTCATGTCTCAGCCACCAATAGCATTGTGGTCTGGCTGCCATCTGGTTCAGTGATCACCCCCTGCTGCCCATCAGCCACGCACACAAGATGAACATGGTGTCCAGGCCCCTCCCTAAGCCCCTTCTATCATGGAACCCTGCCCACCTCCCATGATTGTGAAACAGCCTTTGTGCCAACTCCCCCTGTGGCACTGGTCCCAGCTCCAGCCACCAGGCCTCGCACCCATGCCCCATCTCCCTTGGAAGATGAGCCTGCCTGAGGAGGTAGTTCAAGTGCCCATCAGAGTACAGGTGCCCAACATGCAGGATAACACAGAATGGAAACTGAGTGGGAGGTCCTTGTCTTCACCCTCCTGCTCACAGACCAGGTCTTTGTCATTAAGGCAAAGAGTCACAAAGCCTCAGGCATGCCTTCAGGAAAACAGAAGCTGCAGAGTGAGAGCATCTTCATCAAGGGTTCCAACTCGCTGGCTTACTGCACTATGCCCAGTGGTTTTGTCAGCTACCTGGCCCTCAAAGGGAGAGGTGGGAGTAAGAAATAGTAGAGAGACAAACCCCACTATCAGGTCCCTGCTATTTCACTTCTCCTGTCCCTGACCTCTTGCCCTGGACCTAGGAGGCCTACCTGGGTCCTTGAGCTACCTGCATACTCGTTTCCCTCTTATGCAGTTTGAGAACTTAAATTGTTCTACAGAGATCCATTCTGTCCAACTCTTCCCTACATTAGTAAGAGTAGCAGCTTTCTAAGCCACTCTCTGGAATCCCCTTGTGTAAGGGTCTTGATTTGAGGACACTTATTGCTTCAGGAAGCCCCTTGGGAATTGAGAGCTCAAGCACATCCTGCAGGATGGTGTCTTAGGGCTACATGTACCTGGCTGAGAGAATGTGGTGTTATGGTCATTAATCTTTTTGTTTCTTGCCATCAGCTTTCTTGTGAAAATAATAATGATGATGATGATAATAATAATAATAACATAGCCAATTCAATGGCTTTCTCCTTATTCAACAAAACAAAACTATCTATGTTGGAGAATTACTCTGGACAACCATTAGAGGTAACATGATCAAGAAAGTAGT
Source organism: Otolemur garnettii (assembly GCF_000181295.1). Taxonomy (NCBI): domain Eukaryota; kingdom Metazoa; phylum Chordata; class Mammalia; order Primates; family Galagidae; genus Otolemur; species Otolemur garnettii. The sequence continues at coordinate 1,739,370 of NW_003852549.1, forward strand.
TTGAAGAAGCTTAGCTCAATAAAGGATAAGGCCCACCTGAGTAGGCTGGCTCCAGAGGAAACTGAATTAGGATTTTTGAGTACTTTGAGAACTGATGGATAATTCTGGCCATAAGGCATTAGGAAATATATGAGGAATTATAAAGAAAACCCTATACTAAAAGTCTAATAAGAAAGACTTTATGCCCTAGAATGGAGGATACTGGATCTAGGACAAGAAGTACTTGCTTATCGGGTTTTTATCATGTGGGCAATTATTGTTAGCCCTTTATATATATAGGTGTGCGTATATGTATATTATATATCCATATATACAATATATACATATATATATATATATCTCTTGCAAACCTCAGATGTCCTGGTTTGGATATGGTTGTAATTCAGTATGAACAGTAAAATGAAGCAGAGATAAAGCCACAACCTAGGAGCTAGGGGAGAAGATACTATTACCATAACTCAGAGGACAAATATATGATGAAAAGGTCTCTACTTGGAAGTCAATGGAATAAAAGAAAACAGAAGCGATAAGGGAAAATCCAATGATGAGCCAGGTAATCATCAACACAGAAAGCCTATTTCAGCACCTGCCATGTAGATATAAGACAGTTTGAATAATAATTTTATTCCCTGTGAATAAGCACTTGTTTCCACTGACATTTTTTATCCTATTTAGGAATTCTTTGTGTCCCGTCACCACTACTTTGAAATAAATATAGAAGTAATATCTAACAGTAACATCTTCAAACACACATCCTCAAAACTATCTCAGTTGTCCTCACTGTTCTCAACCTGGTGAAGATGAGACTTTATTGGTGGAGAGAGTGAAATTATTTATGGAAGCTAGAAGGGTGAAAGAAAGTGATTCTAAGGTTCTAATGTCAACATGGGTATTATGAGGGTTGATAGTGTTGCTGGGAGAAGGAGAGACAGCCCTGTAGTAGCAGATCACAGCAGTGGAAGCATCCACTCTACCAGTATTTCTGGGGCAGGAAGGCACTTCAGGCATCCATTGGTTGATCTAATTTGGATAATCATCAGGTTCAGATGGAGACAATGGTTAAGAAAATTCAAATAGGAAGATCCTATATCAGATCGATATTTCAAAAGAAAAGATGGTGTGTTAATGCTTGTAAAACATCTCCAACTAGAAGACATTTTGAACCAATTTATCATATATGCCAAGATACCATCCAAGTGGATAATGACACAATAATTTAGGAAGCCCCCTGCCCAAGGAAATTGCCTCAGCCTTTGCTACACCAAACTACCCACGGACATAGTAGGTTATGTAGCTGTGACTCCGCGGGTTTAAATTTGGACTGGATTCAGTTAGGTAGTTCTTCTTCTGGTATCACCTGGGTCACTCATTTATCTCCCATGCATTCAGGCCAGCTGCTAGGTTAGCACAAGATCCTCAGTTGGAAAGCTTATCTCTGCTCCAGCAGGTTAGCCTGGGTTTGTTTGCATGGCAGTAGATAACCTAAAACAGTGATTTTCAACCAGTGTTCCACAGCACAGTCCTCAAAACTATCTTTTGAAAGGAGTTCAAAGCACAGTAAGTATATTTTTTTCTTACTCTTTTTTTTTGGGAGGGGGGGATCAGCATAATTTAAGTGTGCTGCAGAAGTTTAACTACAGGTTCCAGTATATGGTGAGATAACAAAGATTGACTAACACTGCCCCAATGTGTAAGTTGAAGTGTGTCAAATCTCTTCAAATTCAGGACCTGGAACTTCAACATCCTTGCTGCTATCACATTTTATTGTCCAAAGCAAGTCACAACTCAGTTCAGATTCAGGGAATAGGGCAACAGACTGCCCTCCTTCATAGCAGGAGCAGCAAAAAAAATGTATGGTCATTTTTAAAAAGTTAACACAGAAGTTAAAATTCTGCTCATTAATTCAAAAGACTTGGCAGTCATTATACAATTTCCATATGTCTCCTGGTAGCCAGCAGGTAAGAAAGATAGCAGAATAAACCTCCGCTATGATTCTTTCTCAAAAATTCTTCCTCAAAGCTCATGTTTCAAATTTAGAAAGCAAGCAGTCCTGCAGCAGTCATTTTGTGTTCTACTAAACCAGCAATGCACAGTTCCTGTGAGTATGCCGTCCATCATTGTCTTAAAGGGATAGTCTGCTGGCCATGAGTAAATTTTCAGAACAGCATACTCCATGTTGGGCATCTGAGGATTAGTCTCAGCTATCCATGAAATGAGATACAACTATTTAGATACATCACTGGAAATTGGAATCTGAGCTAACAGGAAGCAAAATTTGTGGGCTGCTACAATAAAATACTCCATTTATAATGAAAGCGTACATCTTTACCAGCTGCTCATACAAAAAATGCATCTCATGTATAACATTTTTCTTTATAAAGCCTATATTGCTATATTTCCTGAGGAACTGGCACTACATTTTTATGAAGCTGTTTACAATGCATTTATAAATTTCCTGGGAATCATTGGCACAGTCTAATGCAGCGTTTAAACGTGACACTTTTAATACTTTAACATGGTCATAAATCCAGTGATTGAAAGAGGGAGGAAAAGGTCTCCAGGAAGTAAGCAGAGTACCAATCAAAAATCCTCATGAAGAGAAATTGACACATTTTCCCAAAAGGCAAGTCCTCAAGAAGGTGATCATTTTGCATGTGACATAGGAGGATTGGATGTTTCATTCTGATATGGCCATCCACTCAATGGCTTCCAGACTCCCCACAGAGGGATTCATTTGAGTTTTAGAGAATGCAATGAAGCCTATTAGGTGTCTCTTGTTTTACTATGGGATCCATAATGCTTGGTTATCTGAGGCAGCAGGGCTAGTAAAGGATCATGAAACACCACGAATCTGGGGAAAATGTCCTAAGGAGAAAGATACGTTGTAGAACTTTCCCAAACTGGTAATAAGGAGATACCATGACCTGCCTAAATCCTGTGCTAAGGAAAGAAAAGTCCATAGAGGTACGAAAGTGCCAAAGTAAGTCTGAGTCAAAGTGAGATGACAAGAGAAATACTTGCTAAATAGAGCACCATGGGTTTCCATACATAACAACCTGCAAGGTAGGCATTACTGTTTTATTTCACAGAGGAGTAAACTAATTCTTTAGAGCTAGTGATAGACCAATCTGACACCAAAGTTTGATCTATTTCAACTACACCTTGCCACCTTCCTAATTAAAATTATTAGCTTATACACTAACTAATCCAATAGTCTTCTTCTTTCTCCATTTAATTTTTTTAGTCAAAACTACATTTACTTTAATAAAAGCCTGCTTTCTAAATCTAAAATTGGCTAGGCTGAACAAACAAAAAAATCCAACTTACATCACGTCTGTCTTAAAACACTAAAATGAATGTTGAAATTTTAACAGATAAAATGAAAGCTCCATGCACTGACTTTCTGCAATATGAGCTCAGTCATTCTCTCAATCCTGCACTACTTTCTGTAGGTAACAATCATTTACTCCTTTCCTTCCTAATTCACTTCTTGAAAAACCTTCTTCTGAGAGATTTTGTTCACCCTCCTGACAGACTTTATTCATTCCTCCTGCTTGGACTGTGAACTGCATAAACACATCCCCATTTGTGTCCATAGTTGATTTAGTTAGAGCAAAACACCAGACCAAAAAAATGGGCCTCTGGAATTATATTTCCTAGAAATTAGGAATTGAAACTGAGACTCTAATCTTTCTCTTAAGAATGTAGACTATAAAGTAATGGAAAGCTATGGTAGGGTTAGCATAAAAGGGAAGGCAGTATTCAGAGAGAGGGAGAGAGAGAAGTGGTTGTTTAGAGAAAAGTGAGGAGTGAAAGTCTACTGGGAGAGGAAAAGGAAGGAGAAGAGGAGAGAGAAAAGGAGAGGGAGACTGAGCGGGAGAAAGATAGTGTGAGGGAAAGGGAGAAGGAGATACAGAAAGAGAGAGAAGAGGAGGGAGAGAGAGGGAGGAAGAAAAGGGAGGAAGGACAGGGAAGGAAGGAGAGGGTACTCTATTCTAGCTCCATAGGGCTATTTTGTTTCCTGTTCAAGTCCCTCTAGTCCAGTGGTTCTCAACCTTCCTAATGCTGCCACCCTTTAATACAGTTCCTCATGTGGTGGTGACTCTCAACCATAAAATTATGCTACAAAAATAATTTTATGGTTGGGGGGTCACCACCACATGAGGAACTGTATTAAAAAGTTCAGTTCCTCATGGCGTTAGGAAGGTTGACATCACTGCTTTAGCCCATGCATTCTCAACAATAGAGATATCACTTCCAAGGGAACAACTGGTTCTTGACAGGGAAAGGGCAGTAAAATCTTACATTTTGCAATAAATCTTGACTCTCTAAAGCCCAAACCTACCTGAAAATTTCCTGTTCATTAGTATTTCACTTCATAATGAAGGAGAGAATTAGAAAAGAACCTCTAGAAAAGCTCCTTAGGGGAATGATAATAAAAACAAGTAGATAAATCCTTCTATGGCCCCATATTTAATTAGCAATAATTATTGAGCACTAGTTATACAAGAAGCACTATCCTAGGTACTAGGGATATAGTGATAAATAAAGCAGCAAAAATTTTGTCCTGATGAAAGCATCATGTTCCAGGAGGCACCCCAGTATCTTTTAAATCAATTTTATTTTTTCTTAAACAAGCTTGATTAGGTACTCCTTTGAAAGAAAATTCTTTTTTTAATATACTTAGTTTCTTATTTATTCATTTGTTTAATTTTGGTTGGGGATTCATTGAGGGTACAAAGAACCAGGTTACACTGATTGCATTTGTTAGGTACATTCCCTCTAATAATTATGTCCCACCCCCAAGAGGTATGTCACACACTGTGACTCCCCACCCCCTCCCTCCTTCAGTCTTCCCACTCCCCCATTCACCAACCCCCTTTCCCTCACCTTCCACCATGTACTAGGCCATCAATTGTCCTCATATCAGAACTGAGTACATTGGATTTTTGTTTCTCCATTCTTGTGATGCTCTACTAAGAAGAATGTGTTCCACTTCTATCTTGGTTAATACAAAAGATGTAAAGTCTCCATCCCTTTTAATGGCTGAATAGTATTCCATGGTATATATATACCACAGCTTGGGCCTGGATTGGTGGGCATTTATGTTGTTTCCTCAATTTGGCACTTATAAATTGAGCTGTGATAAACAGTCTAGTGCAAATGTCCTTATGATAAAACAATTTTTTTCTTCTGGGTAGATGCCTAGTAATGTGATTGCAGGATCAGATAGGAGGTTTAATTTGAGTTCTTTGAGGACTCTCCATACTTCCTTCCAAAAAAAGTTGTATTAGTTTGCAGTCCCACCAGCAGTGTAAAAGTGAAGTGTTCCCTTCTCGCCACATCCATGCCAGCATCTGCAGCTTTGAGATTTTTTAATGTGGGCCATTCTCACCAGGGGGTAGGTGATATCTCAAGGTGTTTGTGATTTGCATTCTCTGATGATTTAGGATGATGAGCACTTTTTCATATGTTTGTTAGCCTTTCATCTGTCTTCTTTAGAGAAGGTTCTATTCATCTCTCTTGCCCACAGATGTAAGGGATTCTTGGCTCTTTTTTGTTGATTAATTTGAGTTCTTTGTAGATCCTAGTTATCAAGCTTTTATCCAATTCATAATATGCAAACATCTTTCCACATTCTGATGGTTGTCTATTTGCTTTAGTTGTTGTATCCTTAGCTTTACAGAAGCTATTCCGTTTAATTAAGTTCATTTGTTTATTTTTGTTATTGTTGCAATTGACACAGACGTCTTCTTCATAAAGTCTTTCCCCAGGCCAATGACTTCAAATGTTTTCTCCATGCTTACTTTGAGGATTTTTATTGTTTCATGCCTTAGATTTAGATCTTGTATTCATCTCAAATCAGTTTTTGTGAGTGGAGAAAGGTGCGGGTCCATTTTCAGTCTTTTACATGTGGTTATTCAATTCTCCCAACACCACTTATTGATCAGGGGTTCTTGCCCCCATGTATGTTCTTATTTGATTTATCAAAGATTAGGTGACTATAAGATGTTAGTTTCATCTCATGGTCTTCATTCAGTTCCAGATGTCTATGTCTTTATTTTTGTGCCAACACCATGCTGTTTTGATCACTATGGCCTTGTACTACAGCCTAAAGTCTGGTAGGCTGATGCCCCTGGCTTTGTTTTTATTACTAATAATTGCCTTTATCTCTATGGGGTTTTTTTTCTAGTTCCATACAACATGAAGAATTAATTTTTCCAAATCTTGAAAGTATGATGTTGGTATTTTGATGAGGATTGCATTGAATCTGTAGATTGCTTTGGGAAGTATAGACATTTTAACAATATCAATTCTTCCTAGCCATAAAAATGGCGTGTTCTTCCATTTGTTAATATATTCTGTTATTCCTTTTCTTAGGGTTTTGTAATTTTCTGTGTAGAGTTCCTTTACCCCTCTTGTTATGCATATTCCTAGGTATTTCTTTTCTTCTTTTTTTTTTTTTTTTGAAGCTACTGTGAAGGGAATTGTATCATTGATTAGCTTCTCATTTAGCTGTTATTGCCATATACAAATGCTAGTGATTTATGGACATTGATTTTATATCCTGAGACACTGTTTTATGATCACTTCCAGGAATCTTGTGGTTGAGTCTATGGAATTCTCTAAATATAAGATCATACTGTTGGCAAACAGTGAGAGTTTGACCTCCTTGCACCCATTTGGATGCCCTTTATTTCCTTCTCTGCCTGACTGTATTGACTAGAACTTCTAACACTGTGTTGAATAGTGGTGGCAATAGAGGAAAACCTTGTCTGATTCTAGTTCTAAGTGGTAAAGCTGGATCCACTATTGAGAGGATCATCCAGTTCTAAGTGATGAAGCTTTCAGTTTGTACTCCATTAAGTATAATATTAACTGTGGTTTTGTCATAGATGGCTTCAATCAGATTAAGAAATGTGCCCCCTATTCCTATATTCTTAAATGTTCTAATTAGAAAGGGATGCTGAATTTTATCAAATGCTTTTTCTGCATGTCTTGAGAGGATCATATAATCTTTGGTTTTCAAAAGTTTTATTGATTTTATTTATTTTTCAAAAAACTAACTTTTTTTATTTGGTTAATTCTCTGAATAATTTTTTTGTTTTCAATTTCATTAATCTTTGATTTAATTTTGGTTATTTCTTTTCTTATGCTGGGTTTAGGATTATATTGTTCTTCTTTTTCTACTTTCATAAGCTGGTTCATGAGCTGGTTGATGTGCTTTCTTTCTGTTTTTCAAATATAGGCATCTAATGCACTAAATTTTCCTCTTAGGACTGTTTATGCTGTATCCCACAGTTTTGTTAACTCACGTGTTCATTCTTGTCATGTTAGAGGAATTTAACAATCTCTTCCTACACCCAGCTGTCATTCCACATAAGGTTGTTTAATTTTCATGTCTTGGTGTGGGGATGAATGTTTTTGTTGGAATGGAGTTCCACCTTTATTGCCTTGTGGTTTGAGAAGAGACAAGGTATAATTTATATTCCTTTATTTTGGCTGAGGTTTGATTTGTATCGTAGGATGTGATCTGTTTTGGAGTAAGTGCCAAGGACTGACAAGAAAAATGTATATTCTTCTGCTTTGGGATGGTGTGTGTTCCATATATGTCTATTAATCCCATGTGTTCCAAGGATTCACATTTAAGTCCTTTGTATGTTTGTTTAGTTTCTGTTTAGAGGATCTCTCCAGTTCTATCAGAAGGGTGTTAAAGTCCCCAATTATTATGGTGTTATGGGATATCATATTGCTCAGACCCCACAAGGTCTGTTTCATAAATCTGGGAGCAGTTAAGTTAGGTACATAAATATTTAAAATTGAAATGTCTTCTTTTTGTTCTGTTTCTTTGACCAGTATGAAGTGTCCATCTTTATCTTTATTAATTTCAGTTGCTTTAAATATGCTTGTATCTGAGAATAAGATTGTGACCCCTCCTTTCTTCTGATTTCCATTTGCTTAAAATACTCTTTTCCATCCCTTAACCCTGAGTTTTGATTTGACTTTCAAGGCTAGATGTGTCTTCTGGAGATAGCATATAGATGGCTTGTGCTTTTTTATCCAATCAGCCAGCCTGTGCCTCTTCAGTAGGGAATTCAATCCATTGACATGTATTGAGAGTAATGATAAGTAGTAAAATTTCATTCATCTTTTTATGTGAAAGTCTATTATGTAGTTTTATCCTTTGTGCTGTTGTGGAAGCTAAGGTTTGGTCTTTAGCTTCTGGGTGTTCACTTTTGGTTTGCTGGTAGTCCATTGTGGCATTCAGTGTTGAGAAGTATTTCCTATAAAACTTGTCTTGTTGTGGTGAATTTCCTCAGTGCCTATATATCTGGAAAATATTTGATTTATCCATCAGTTTTGAAGCTTAGTTTAGCAGAATACAGAATTCTACTCTGAAAATTGTTTTGTTTAAGAATGTTGAAGGTGGATGACCATGCTCCTCTGGCTTGGAAAATTTCTGTTGAAAAGTCTGTTGTCATCCTAATGGCTCTGCTCCTATAGGTCAGTGGGCACTTGGAGAATTTTTTGGATGCTTGTAGAAATTTCTCCTTTGTCTTGATTCTGGACAGGTTCATTACAATCTGTCTTGGAGAAGCTCTGTTATAGTTGAGATGACTCAGGATTTGATATACATCTAAAAAGAGTGTGTCAGGATCTTTAGTAAAACTTAGGAAGTTTTCATTTATGATACTCTCCAGTAGGGCTTCCATACCTTTGGGACAATCTTCTTCCCTTTCAGTAATCCCTATTATTCATATGTTTTAATACTTCATGGAGTCTTGTAGTTCTCTAAGCGACTGTCCTGCTTTCTCTCTCTTTTCTGCTTCTGTAACTATCTGAGTTAACTTGAATACTTTATCCTCTAGCTCTGATGTTCTTTCTTCTCCATGGTCTAATCTATTTTTGATGCTTTCTACTACATCTTTACATTCCCTGATTTCCTAAAGCTCTGCCATATCCTTTCCATATTCTATGTATCTCTCATTTGACATCTGGTTCTGTCTTCCATTTTCTCATCCTTTCCCTTTATTGTCTTTATCATCCATATTTTAAATTTCTTTTGTGTCAAATCCACTGATTCTTTATATGAAGAGTCTTCTGTAAAAGCTGCCTCATGGTCCATTGGAGGAGTTGCCCTATTTTTGTTTTTCTTGGTGCCTGAATTTTTCTATTGGTGACTCCTCATGTGTGCTTTCTTCTTGTTCACATCCTTATTGCCTTTTCCCTTCTTACTTCCTCCTTTGCTTCAACTTACTTTCTCTCAGAGTTTAGGGGATGAATAAGCCTCTTTTCATGAGGTCAAAAGGAGAAGAAGGGTAAAGATTGAACAGGGAGAAAGAAGAGGAAAAGCAAAAAAAGAAGACAAAAGAAGGGAGGAGTAAAAGAAAAAAAGGGAAGGGAGAATGACATAAAAACTTGAAGAATACAAGATCAGAAGAGAGGATGAGAGAGATAGAAGAAATGATATTAATGACTACAGTGTTAAAGCCATGACTGTAAATCTAGGATTTTTGAGGGGCTGGGCTAGGTGGGTTTCTCAAAATCAGGCATTCCTTAACAGCCTGAGCATAGCTGAACTTTTCCCATGCCAAAAAAAAGGAAGAGAAGGAAAGAGCAAACACAAAAATAAGAAGGAAAACTTAAGTAAGGTTGAAAAAGAAATAGAAAAATTCTGCAGTGGTCTTGCCAATACTTTCTTCCTATGGCCAAAGGTAAAAAGGCCTCTTGGCTTCCTTGAGCCAGATTATTCCTGTGGCCTACCTGCCAGACCATAGCAGTGTCAGCTTTCATCAAGAAAAGAAAAAAGAGAGACAGAAAAGAAATAATAATAAAATAAGAATAGATAAAGGAAATTAAAAATACCATTGAATCAAATAAAGTAGAGAGAGGGAAGAGGAATAAAGAAAAAAAGAAAAAAGACAACAAAAGGTGGGAAGGGGATATCTTAGCTTTTGCAGAAGCAATTCATGTGGGAGAGATGAGAAAAGTAGAAGAGTCTCTATCTAAAGAGAGAATGTAGATAAGTGAAATAGAGATAGAGGCTAAAATAGTGTAACTAAAAAATATAGGAGAGTTTGCTCTTGGTGAAAGTAAAAATGGAAGTTAAGAAAAGAACCAACCAAATTAGCAAAAAACAAAACACATTGATACAAAACACACAAACAAGATCTAATTAGCTAAAAATAGGTAACCTCAGCAACAAATAGAAGAAAAAAAGAAAAAAGATAAAAATACTAACAACTACAAGAAAAAATTATGTATATATATATTTGCATATATATGGCAAAAGGGTCAAATTTTAATAGGAATATATTTGTGGTGCAATATATTGCTGGGACACTAGGTGGTGCTGTAGTTTTATGGGACTGACAACACAACTGGTAACCTCTCTCTATTTCCCAGGCATAGACCTGTTTCTCAACTTAGTTGTCCATGGTGATTGCCTGATTATTTCCTTAGCATTCAGACCCCACTTGTTTGGGATCTTAAAACTTTCCAAAATCCTTCAGAGGTAGGTCTCACAGTACTCCCTGACAACAGTTCCCATGTGGTGTAGGAGTTGCTAATCCTGCTGCAAATGAAGGTCTGATCCTAGCAGGTGGAACCAAGAAGGCCATGCCTTAGGTCCCTCAGTAAGAGACCCACCCTCATGACCTTCTCCAACCTTCTCAGTGGGTGAGATAGCACTGCTGGACAGGTCTCCCCAACCAGGGGACATCTTTGGCTGTTTCACCAACTGCCAAACCATGGCAAATCCACTCCACCCAGCACTCAAATCTGGCTGGCATATACTGTTCAAGTCTGCCCACTCTTCCTCTCTTTCCAATCAATACACAACTTCCCCAGAGAACTGAAAACTGTGATAAGGCTTCGTCCTTTCCCTGGACTCCATAAAGGGGCTGGGCATTCCCTCTGGCTTGTGAAAACTTCCCTACTGTGTCAGATCTCCACCTCTTCAGTTCACATACTATATCAGTTATATCAGCACCTCACTGGGCACCTTGATCCATAACTCCAGGTAATGCCACCCTGCCAGGCATGGCTTGGTTTTCTCCCTTTTTCCAGTTGTACTTGGAGAACTCAGCCAAACGATCCTTCTGGTCTGCCATCTTGCTCTGCCTCATAAAAGAAAATTCTTAACTAAAGTAACAAATCATTCTTCCAGCAAACCAGGAAGATATTTAATTTGATTTTACATGTAGCTTCTTTTACTCTGATGATTAGAGCTCGAAGTTATTAAACACTGTCTATCTGTCCACTAATGAAGGCAAATTAGTCCCAATCATTGCCAAAAGTCAAAAGTTGGGTATGCTTTCTTACTATTATAAATATGAGAAAATTGAACTTTAAGGAAACTAATTTGCTTAAGACTTCATAGCTAGCAAGTAAAGTAACAGGAATTATACATTAGTACTGGCTGGCCCTAAAACAACTCTCTTCATGCTATACCATGCTACTTTTTTCTTGCCTCTGCACTGCCAAAACAATAAGACAGCTAGGTTTTCTTAAGTCCTCTGAAACTTTGACAAGGCATCAAATTTCTCTGTGTTTTAGAAGTTTTATTCATCTATAAAATCTTAGAAATAATATAAAAATATAATAGTGTTGCCACTCACTTCTTACAGGTATCTGACTAAGCATAAGAGATTTCATCAACAGCTGCTCAATGTGATAACAATAACATAGATGTCACTTTGTAACTTAGGATGTTCCCCTCTAAAGAGGAGTCCATTATCTTATTATCTTATTTCAATTGTAGAATTTTAATAGTGGTATTTTTTTCTTCTGTTTGGTTAATTAAATTAGGATTCATTGGTTTTTTATGTTGTAGAGAATTGCATCGCAAATCATGTATCGTCATATATTTCTCCATGAGATACTACTAAACTACTTTATTTGCTTTTAGATAATATTTAAATTATGTTTTTAAAAATTATATTTTTTATTTAAATAAAAAATAGAAAGGTCAACATACTTTTTGAAAGAAGCAGAGAAATGGATGATGGAGCAGGGGATGATATTCTCTCTCTCTTCCTTTCTTTCTTCTTTGGTAACAAAAATATTAATGCTCACAGTGATCCTCTCTATTTAACAATGACAAAAATAAAGCACAAAGGCATAAAGATGCAAAAAGTTAAGCTGCTGATCCCCTAATTATAAGAGCTAATATTTATACATGCTTATTTGTGTAGCTCTAACACCCGTATTTCTTTCCCACCAAAACAAAAAACCTCCTAGAACTCCAAGATAAAATCCATGCCCCACAAAACAGAGCCTTCTCTCCCTTTTGCTTAAGTTCTGTAATATCAATTCTTTATGAGACTTGAATGAATGATAATGAATTCACTCCTCTGCCTATATTTTCATTCCTTTTTTATTTCATTCAGCCCTCAAGCAAATCAATTTATGATAAAGGCAAAAGTAATACTTACCCTTATGTTGTTTTAGGACAAAGTCATTTCTCTTAGAAAACATATAAGATAGTGCTGAAATTAGATATTCTAAAGGAGTTCATATTTGTTTTTAAAAACAAATATAAGGTAAATTTTAAAGGGCCAAAAATGTTCCATGGCTATATTAAACCTTGTATGGCCACCTCCCTGCAAAAGGGGGATATTCTCTGTTTGCTTACACAGTTAGGCTCTGGAATTTCCCCCAGGAAGATCGCTCTACCTCCCATATATCTCGTCTCAGAATCATGTGGATGTCACTGACACCACAGAATACTGGAAATTCCAGTCACTGTTATAGATATAATTATTATTATTTTTAATACAATGCCTGTCTAAAGTACACATAAGACAACAGACAAGAACATGTAGCAATCCCTTTCTGTAGGACACTATTTTCTTTATAAAATAGGCTTTTATAAAGGCCTTGCTTCATATTCTCATGGAATGCTTCTCAAATAAAAGGCAGATTCTCTAAATTATCCTACTTCACTGAGTCTGACTTTCTGGGGATTGGACCTGAGAATTTGATCTTGAATGGAACAAGCTCTCCAGGCAATTTTGGTATACTTTCACTCACTCTAAGTCTTTGGTGTTGTATTTTTATATGCTGTTAACATTTACAGAAAGCAACATACCTAGATTATATTAATTATATAGGAATGGAATAAACTAAGTTTATGCAATTTTTATAAACTATATAGATCTAAGAAATATTTCCTAAGAATATTTTTCAAAAATATATACAAAATCAGGCAGCAGCTGTGGCTCATTGAGTAGGGCACTGGCCCCATATACCGGATGGTGGGTTTAAACCCAGCCCCAGCTGAACTACAATTAAAAAAAAAATAGCCAGGCATTGTGGCAGATGCCTGTAGTCCCAGCTATTTGGGAGGCTAAGGCAAGAGTATCACCTAAGCCCAGGAGTTGGAAGTTGCTGTGAGCTGTGATGCCATAGCACTCTACTGAGGGTGATAAAGTGAGACTCTGTCTCTACTAAATATATATATATATATATACACATATATATGTACAAAATCATAGCTCAACTCATCTTCCATGATATTAATCATTTCTCTCCTTATGAAAATTCTTATGATAATTTTTCTCTTTAGTTTCATTTCCCAAAAGGCATTTTTGTCTCTCAAAGAAAAAAAAGTATGAAGAAATGACCAATATATGGATCAACTAATATTTCAGGTAATAGTTGACAGGGTAAAGCACAAGAGCCTCTGTGAAAGATATATTAACATACACAAGGTACAAAGGAATTGAAAGGTTTTTTGGGACGGGAGGGGAATATTATTATTGAAAATGTCAACTTAAATTTTAGCCCTCCAGTTTCACCTCTTACATGTATATGGCTTAAAAGCACAACCTCCATCCTTGCAAAAAGAATAGAATAGGCTGGATAAACTGGAAACCATTTTTTTGATCCATGAGAGAACTGAATTTTCTTTTTCTTTTCTTTTCTTTTTTTTATTGAATGGTAACTATGTACATTAATGCACTGAGAACTGAATTTTCAAGACCAATTTCTCTCCCCAAGTTCTAGAAAGACAAATATATCCAAAGAATCATACCTGAGACCTACTGGAGCCATTAACTAATACTGAATACTTAAACGGTAATATTGATGAATTGCTGGTGACCAGATGTAGACTAGCTTAAAAGGGAGGAACTTCTGGAGGACACAGTCTTAGGGATCCTTTATAATTTTTAGCCTTTACCCCAAATCTCATAAAAAGTCCCTGACTATCATTGGCAGAAGGAGAAGTACAATCAGTGATATACACTCTCGAAGTCTACTCCATAATAAACACCTGTTCTCAAGAACCACTTTGCCAGAACCTGAGTCTAGCTGGAAGCAGGGAACTCTCCATACTCCAGCCCCCTTTAGCTTTTCTGTCTCATCTACATAAATGAGGAGATATAGTCAGCTAGGATCAGGGCCTGAGGAAAATGCACTAGAATATTGCAGCTAGAGAAAGCTATTCCACTGAAGAAATACTTATAAAAGTCCCAGGGTCTAGTTGACCTTGACACACAGACCCACCAAAAGCCTTATATTTATTGTAAGATTACAGACTGCTCCCCATTCCCCGCGCTTTTACCACCAAACCATCAGGGCTCCAGTATAATAACAGTGGATAACAGCTGAAAGAGCATCAGGCACAGATTATCTCTGAGTAGTCCTTAGAGAAGACCAAACTTGGGATAGCATATTAAAGACAGGAACACTAAAGAAACTTGAAACCTCTGACAACTATAGTCACATTACGATACCTATCTACAGCAAACATTAAAAACAAATGGCCAACTCCTGGCAAGAATAACATATAGCATCACCTTAAAGACCTATATATTTCACTTCCTAATATCCAATACAATATATTTATCATTCAACAACAAAAATAAATAAATAAATAAGATATGCCACATGATGGGGGTAAAAAAACCTAAGTAAAGAGACTAATAAGTCATCACAGTTATGCTCAGAAATGACATAAATGTTGGAATTCTCAAACAGAAAATTTTAAATATCTGTGGCAAACATGTTAAGGAATCTAGTGGAAAAACAACCTACGAGAACAGATGTGTAGAGTAAGCAAGGACAATGAAAACTTTGAAAAGCAAGAAAATAAACCAAAAAAAAAAAAAATGGAAATGCTCAAAATAAAAAATTGCTACAGAAATAAAGAATGTTTTAGGTGGGACTTACCATAGATTCAATGTAGGTAAAGACAGAATCCATGAAAATAAAGATAGGTCAATAGAAACTTTCTGAATTGAAATGCTAAGAGAAAAAAGAATGCAAATGAATAGACCACCCAAGATCTGTGGGACAATTTTAAAAAATGTACTAGTTATATAATTAGAATACCAGAACAGAAGAAGAAGAGGGAAAGTGCAAAGCACAACTATACTGGAAGTAATAAGGGCCATAAGTTTTTCAGTGTTTATGACAGACACAAAACCCCAGGTCTAAGAAACTCAGAAATAGCAATCTGATCAACACATAGCAAATATACAAAACCAGCACCACCTACAGTAAACCAAAGGGCAAGGTGAAATCCTGGGAGAAAAGCAATGGGAACAACATTTGACCTATAGAATAACAAGGATAAGAATTACTACTGAGAATGGTGTGAAACATTTAAAGTGTTGAAAGTAAAAGACCAACGATCTAGAATTCTATACACAGTGGAATGATTCTTCAAAACGAAGGAGACATAAAGACTTTTCTCAGAAAAACAAAACAAAGAATTCATTTCCTGTAAAACTTCTGAACCACATATGAAATGATTCAGTCATATGAACTTATTGTTATTCTTTGAACACAGAAAATACTGTCACATCTTTATTCCTGTTAATTTGTTTTCCTACAATATTTCCTATCTTTTCAGTCTCCTTTTCACAAATGACATTCATATGTTTTACAAATAACTTATATTGCTATAAGAAAACCCATGTACACTATCTGAGGGAGGCATCTTAAGAGCAACTTGTCTCCACTTCGATTAGATGCTCTCATCCACTCAATGGTCCTTCTCCTGGAAAGCCTGCCCACCCCACCTGCTGTGCTCTGCTCAGCTCTGACCTGGGTTTCCTGGCTCTCTGCTCTGTGCCCTGCCAGCTGCCTACTAAAGCCTTCTGTACAGGCAGCATTACTGGGGATCATATGAGCTCAGAAGGCCACCCTGGACCCTGTCTTTAAATATTAAAAAAAAAACAAAAAAACAAAAAAAAACCACTATTCTCTGAAGGGGGTGGGGGAAAAGCTCATATAACTTTACCAGACAACATTGATCTGTCTTCCCTAAATCAAACATGGAAGTGAAGCTTAATGATCACTAAGAAGGAGCATTCCTAAGATGGCTTGAAAATTTCTTACTGTATGTTAGGAAATTTTACTCAAGAAAATAAGATAGAAAGAGAGGCAGACATGGGGACGGTGGAATTCTAAACTTTACTTTAGTCATTCTGGGCTTGAAGAGCCTACTGGACCTTCAAATGAACAGGTAGGGCTCTTAGAAAGTAAAGAATTGTTAAAATTTGGCAGTTTGGGTGGCACCTGTGGCTCAGGTGCCCCATATACGAGGGTGGCAAGTTCAAACCCGGCCCCAGCCAAACTGCAACAAAGAATAGCTGGGCATTGTGGCAGGCACCTGTAGTCCCAGCTACTTGAGAGTCTGAGGCAGGAGACTCGCCTAACCCCAGGAGCTGCAGATTGCTGTGAGCTGTGACATTACAGCACTCTACTGAGGGCAATAGAGTGAAACTCTGTCTCTAAAAAAAGAAGAAAGAAAGAAAGTAAAATAAAATAAAATTTGGAAATTAATTACATTGAGTCAGTGTAATTAAAATGTGGGATAGATCTTTAGGTAGAGAGAAAATATAGATAGAAAAAGTATAAGGCATACAAGGTACTCTTAGAAAAAGAAAAAGAAATGTCAAGAGATAATAACAAACCCCCAAATCACCTTGTAACAGAGACTAATAGAGAATGTTTCTAAGAAAGCAAATTGCATCAATAATGTAAATATTGGTGAGACAGTGGAGGTGAGGCTCAGAGAAAGCTATTGGTTCGGTTCTTAGCAGGAAAATGAAACATAAATTTTCCCCCTACTATACTATGTATGTCCATCCCTTGGGTGACTCAAAATTCCCACCTTCTATAGCAGTTCTGGTCAGTTCATGTGGTTATAAATGGGATTTATCTCCTCTTTCACTTCAGTGCTAAATGTGTGACCCTGGCCACAAGATTCATTCAGAAACAGGTGCACAACCTGAGTTGAACCAATGAGATTCTCCTTCATACTATGGCAATAGCTGTCAGGAATGAGAGCTCTTCACTCTCTGGTATTTCAGACATATTTCAAATACATCTTTATTCTTATAAAACATACAACTTCCTAATTGTAAAAAATTTAAAAAACCTTTTATTTTCTCTAGAATGAAAAAAGAGGTGTTTGGGTGATATTTACCCAATACAAAGAAGAATATTTAACATAGCTTTGAGGGATTTTTAAAGTATGTAATCATTAAAACACAAAATCAAAATGAATTAGATGTCCAATATGACATACAGTTTGCTTTGTCAAAACCACTTTAGTGTTGATGTTCATACTCACATCTCAACTTGTTTTATGGTGCCCAAATAGACCTTATACAAAAATCTAACAAGAATCTTAAAGAAAGAAAAACTAATGACTTACATACTTAATGAACAAAGACTCTATTATCCTCCACAAAATATCAGTAAATTGAATTCTGCAATATGAGTGCCCCATCATAAGCAAGTACAGGTTTTCCCAAGAATGAGATACTGGTTTAACATTAGAAAATTAACCACCACAATTTACCACATTAATTGAATAAAGAAGAAAAATTATCTAATCATCTCAATGGAGACAGAAAAAGTATTTGGCAAAAATCAACATCCATTTAGGAAAAACATATTCAATAAACTAGGAATTTTTAAATGGGAATAGAAGGTAATATTACTGATCAGATCAAATGTTTCTGAAAATTATTTATAATTTATATCAAAATGAATGGCAAAATACTGAATGTTTTTCCCTAAGACTGGGGACAAAATGAGAATATCTACCATCTGCACTTTTGTTTAGTACAGAAGAGCCTAGTATAATAATGAAAAATAAATAAAAGGTACATAGATTGTAAAGAAAGAAGTAAAATTGTAGCTCTGTAGTAATCAAGTCATAAATGTAGACACAGAATGAAAAAAGAACAGACTGCAGAGTCCATAGGTAGAGCATACACACAGTTGACTGGCATCCACCATGTTGCCAAGGTGGGGAAGGGTGATAATTTTTTTCTTATTGTCTGTTTTGTTTTTAGCATATGGTACTAAAACAATTTGATCTCTCTATGAAAAAACAACCTTAACCCTATTCTTACACCAACCACAAAAATGGCTCTTAGATTAATTATGAGCCAAAATGTAAAAGTTAAAACTACACATATTAAGCTTCTAAAAGGAAATATAAGCTAACACCTTTGTGACTTTGGAATATGTAATTATTTTTTACATCAGGTAGATAAGCACTAACCAGGAGGAAAAAAAATTGAACTTTCATATTTTTTTTATATTTATCTACTTTTAAAAATAGGTTCTTTAAAAAACTGCCAAAAAATTCAAAAGCAAGCCAAAACTATGAGAAAATATCTATAACAAATATATGTGTCTAATTCTTAGAATTTAAACAGCAAAGTACAAATAACACAACAGAGAAATAGGCAAAATATTTGAACAGACATTTCACTAAGATAGATATATAATTGGTCAGTAAGTACATGAAAAAATGTTCAACATCCTAAGTTGTCCTGGAAATGCAAATTGAAACCACCAGGTGGTACCATTACATAACCATAGCAATGGCTTGGGCATAGGTTTGTTGATGTTGTTGTTGTTGTTGTTGTTGTTTGAGACAGAGTCTCAAGCTGCCACCTTCCATAGAGTGCTGTGGCATCACAGCTCACAGCAACCTCAAACTCTTGGGCATAAGTGATTCTATTGCATCAGCCTCCCAAGTAGCTAGGACTATCTTCTCAGACCACCTGTATTT
Source organism: Otolemur garnettii (assembly GCF_000181295.1). Lineage (NCBI taxonomy): Eukaryota > Metazoa > Chordata > Mammalia > Primates > Galagidae > Otolemur > Otolemur garnettii. Next base: position 1,758,418 of record NW_003852549.1, read on the forward strand.
TCTCAGACCACCACTTTTATCCACTTCTCGGAATAAAAGTTGAACTCCACAGCAACAGGAATCTTGATACTCAAACAAAGTCATGGAAATTAAATAATCTTAGGCTAAATGATAGATGGCTCAAAGATGAGATTAAAGAGGAAACCACCAAATTTTTGGAACAAAATGATAACAAAGACGCAGATTATCAAAACCTGTGGGATACTGCAAAGGCAATCCTAAGAGGGAAATTTATAGCATTGGAAGCCTTCATCAAGAAAACAGAAAGAGAGGAAGCCAACAATTTAATAGATCATCTCAAGCAACTGGAAAAGGAAGAACACTGCAACCCCAAATGCAGCAGAAGAAAAGAAATAACCAAAATTAGGGCAGAAGTAAATGAAATAAGAATCATTCAGAAGATTAACAAAACAAAAAGTTGGTTTTTTGAAAAGATTAACAAAATTGATAAACCTTTGACCAACCTAACCAGAAATAGAAAAGTAAAATTTCTAATATCGTCTATCAGAAACAATAAAGGAGAAATAACAACAGACACTTCAGAAATTAAAAAAATCCTCAATGATTACTAAAAAAATCTCTTTTCCCAGAAATATGAAAATCTGAAAGAAACAGACCAAAACTTGAAAGCACACCACCTTCCCAGACTCAACCAGAAAGAATTAGAAATCTTGAATAGACCTATATCAATCACTGAAATAGCATCAACAATATAAAATCTCTCCCAAAAAAGAAAAGTCTGGGACCAGATGGCTTCACATCGAATTCAATCAAACCTTTCAAGAGGAACTAGAATTCTATCAAACCTTTCAAGAGGAACTAGTACCTATATTATACAACATTTTCCAAAGCATAGAAAAAGAAGGAATACTTCCCAATACATTCTATGAAACAAATATCACCCTGATCCCCAAACAAGGAAAGGCTCCAACAAAGAAAGAAAATTATAGACCAATATAATTAATGAATATTGATGCAAAAATATTCAATAAGATTTTAGCAAGCAGAATACAACAACTCATCAAAAAAAAATTGTACACCATGATCAAGTTGGTTTTATTCCATGGTTACAGGATTGGTTAAACATATGCAAATCTATAAGTATAATACATGACATCAGTAAAATAAAAAACAAAGACCATATAATTCTCTCAACTGATGCAGAACAAGCTTTTGATAATATCCAGCATCCTTTCATGATTAGAACACTTAAGAAAATAGGCATAGAAGGGACATTTCTTAAACTGATAGAGGCCATCTATAGCAAACCCACAGCCAATATCATATTGAATGGTATAAAATTGAAAACATTTCCATGCAGATCAGGAATGAGGCAAGGATGCCCACTGTCTCCACTGCTATTCAACATAGTAATGGAAGTCTTACCCATCTCAATGAGGCAAGAGAAGGCAATCAAGTGTATCCAAATAGAGTCAGAGGACATCAAACTCTCACTCTTCACTCATGATATGATTCTATAATGGGAAAATCCCAGAGACTCAACTTCACAACTCTTACAAGTGATCAAGGAAGACAGCAGGATACAAAATCACTACTTACAAGTTAGTAGCTTATAAAATATGCCAACAATAGTCAAGCTGAAAATATACTCAAGGACTCTATTCCTTTTACAATAGTACCAAATGAAATGAAATATCTTGGAATTTACTTAACAAAGTACATGAAAGATCTCTATGAAGAGAACTATGAAACTCTGAGAAAAATAGCTGAAGATGTTAACAAATGGAAAAACATACCATGCTCATGGCTGGGAAGAATCAACATTGTTAAAATGTCCAAACTACTCAAAGCAATCTACAGATTTAATGTAATCCTTATTAAAGCATCATTGTCATATTTTAAGGAAGTGGAAAAAATTGTACTTCATTTTATATGGAATCAGAAAAAAACTCAAATAGTAAATACATTACTCAGAAATAAGAACAAATCAGGAGGTATCACATTACCAGACTTCAGGCTATATGATAAATCTATAGTGATCAAAACAGCATGGTACTGGCACAAAAACAGAGATGTAGATTTATAGAATAGAATAGAGAACAAAGAGATGAACCTAGCTACTTACCATCATTTTATCTTCGACAAACCTATCATAAATATTCAGTAGGGGAAAGACTCCCTATATAACAAATGGTGCTGGGTGAACTGGCTGGCAACCTGTACAAGACTGAAACTGGACCCACACCATTCATCATTAACAAAACTTGATTCTCACTGGATATAAGATTTAAACTTAAGACATGAAACTATATAAATACTAGAAGAAAGTGCAGGGAAAACACTTGAAGAAATTGGCCTGGGGAAATATTTCATGAGGAGGACCCCCTGGGCAATTGAAGCAACACCAAAAATACATTACCGGGATCTGATCAAACTAAAAACTTTTGCACAGCCAAGAGCACAGTAAGTAAAGCAAACAGACAATCTTCAGAATGGGAGAAGATTTTTGCAGGTTATGCTTCTGACAAATGTCTGATAACTATAATCTACAGAGAACTCAAACTAATCAATAAGAAAAGAATAAATAACCCTATTTCTATGTGGGCAAGTGACTTGAATACATGTATAAATACATGAAAAAATGCTCATCATCCTTAATCATCAAAGAAGTGCAAATCAAAACCACTTTGAGATATCATCTAACTCCAGTAAGATTAACCCACATCACAAAATCCTAAAACTACAGATATTGGCATGGATGTGGAGAGAAGGGAACTCTTCTACACTGCAGGTGGGAATGCAAGCTAATACGACCTCTTTGGAAAGAAGTTTGGAGAACACTTAAGGAACTAAAAGTAGACCTACCATTCGATCCTGCAATTCCCCTACTAGGTATATACCCAGATAATCAAAAATTATTTTACAACAAAGACATTTTCACTAGAATGTTTATTGCAGCTCAATTCATAATAGCCAAGACATGGAAATAGCCCAAGTGCCTATCGACCCATGAATGGATTAATAAACTGTGGTATGTGTACACCATGGAATACTATGCAGCCATAAAAAAGATGGAGTCTTCACATCTTTTATGTTTACCTGGATGGAGCTGGAACATATTCTTCTTAGTAAAGTATCTCAAGAATGGGAAAAAAAGTATCCATGTACTTAACACTACTATGAAATCAATATTTAAAATCAATATATAATCACCTACACACTCATATGAATGGCAAAAAATAACTATAGTCCAGAAAGTAGAAGGGGAGAGGAGAGAGAGGAGAGGGAAGGTGGGATATGGGAGGAGGGAATGTATTTGGGGGGAACCTCACCTAATGTGCATGATACAATGGTACATTTCAAAACTATTAAGAAATGAGCATAATGGAAGCGTTACTTAGTTCAATGTAAGCATTTCATATTATATATTGAAACAGTACCCTGAACCCCATAAATGCATCACTGTACAAAGTTATGAGTTAATAGAAAATAATAATAATAAAATAAAGTTAAGCATGTAACTGTCCAGCAGTTTCACTACTAGAAATTTATTAGCATGTATAACATAGAACATATATGTGACTAAAGTGATTTGTGCAGAAATGTTATTGGCAGCCTTATTCATAAGGCTGGAAGTAAACTGAGAGCAACCTAAATCTCTGAACAGGAGAATAAACAAACTATGTGTAGGCAGACAAGGGACTGCTACTCAGCAACACACTCCTATCGTGCAAAAGCATGGATTAATCATTATCCTGAAGAAAAAGCCAGATGCAAAAGTTGATATACTGTATTACTCCAATTACATAAAGTTTTGCAACAGAAAAAGCTAAGTCATGGCAAAATAAATCATATAAATGGTTTTCTATAGGTAAAATGAATTCATTGGAAAAGAACACACATGAAGTTTCTGAAGTGATGGAAATATTCTGTACCTTTACAGGGTGTCAGTTTCATGAATGTACACATTTACAAAATTAATTGAAGAGTACACTTGAAATCTTTTTTAAAAAATGCATATGTAATTATATGTCAATTATATGCATTGTATTAAATAAATATGTAGTTATATGTAAATTATACATTACTAAATAAAATGAAATTAACTTTACCTTGCTCACCTATGTTTAAGTGAATTGTATAGCTATAAAACACACTAAGAAGCATACATAATCCTACAGAATCAATTTACTTTGATATCTTTATTCATTATAATTGATTTCTCCTGTAATCTATGTATTTTATTCTACACATTTAAAAACATTAATCTCCAATAGGTTTCATGTGATTGCTAGTGAGTTTTTAAAAATCCTTTACCAAAGATTAGACTTAAAAAGTGACATCCAGACTCCAGAAGCTATAGTTGTATTTACCACGGTGTGGAAAACAAAGCCATAAGTTCCATATTCTCTAACTCAGTCCTAGCTAGACATTAAACTGCAGCCAGAAACTACAAGCCACAATCCCCATTTACTAAGAAATATAAAAAGTGTTTTCAGACAATAAGCACCTACTACTTATTGAGCACGCCTTGTCAGCCGTCAGATTCGATCATTCATTCATGATCATTCGGCTCATTCATGATTCCAAGTCAGTTATAACTTCTGTTAAATTTATTTGTGTTCTATGTCTTGTCTTTATTGATGACTTTCTCTCAGGTGAAGAATAATCAACACCCTCTGTTATGTTTAATTTTTCTTCGTTAATCTGAGTTTATTAGAAATACTTTAAATTGCCAAAGACAGGCATGACAAATCAAAGAAGCCACCTAAAAAATTAAAAGTTTTTTAGCTTTTACAGATTTTTGAAGAACAAACAAAAAGGAATGATAACACTGATCATGTCACCTATAACATGAATATAAATAATCAGTCATGGGCTTTATAAACTGAGACTATTTACCTTTTTACATTCTATTCTTTCAATCAATGTGTTCAAATTTAGGGACTAAAAGGTTACATGTCAGGTGCCCGTAGTCTAGTTAGTGAAAGCTTTTTATTATTATAAATGTTAACTTCTCCCACTGTTATCATTTTACATTGAATTCAAAGAGTGCCTACAGAACGGGAAGCTTCACAGCTGAAATGTTTTAGGAGGATGCACTTGAACTCACTTTTCCAGCAGCCTGACTTCACTTGACTTGATTAATTAGCTATCTAAGTTCTTTATTTAGTTTATAGATCCCTTTTAATCAAGGTGGTGAAAACTGAGATTTGCTTACAGAATTCTTAAAGATTTTTTTCTGAAAAAAGTAAATGTTATATATCTATATATAATACACATATGTAAACATGTATTTGAAGCCCGCATGTTTAAGGCTGCTTACTAAGAAAGCCAAAGTGCTTCCTATCAGTTTGCAAGAAACATTCCAAGACTCACTATTTGAAAACAGTAACTAAAAATATTTATTACAGAAAATCATTTTGTTAGGATGTAGGTTGCAAAAAAAACTGTGTTTGTTCACTCAAAGTTGAATAGTCTGTACTTTTATAGAAGTTGATTTTTACCCAAAACCTTTGTGATGATTAACTTACTACAATCTTGTTCTAAATAACTCAAGCACAAATAAAAGAATGGAATATTTTCTTAAAATTAAAAACATAGTCAACGGTATCCTACTAGTAAAATTTGCCTGTCAAAAAGTGACTCAAACAAAATCATTTTAAAAACTTCAAAGACTCCTACCTATAATCCCAGCATTCTGGAGGATTGTTTGAGCTAAGGAGTTCGAGACCATCTTGAGCAAAAGCAAGGCTCCATTTCTACTCAAAATAGAAAAATTAAGTTCCTTGGAAAGTATTTATCTGCCCAAAGAAAATGTAAAAAAAGAAAACTTAGTCTGATCATGGTACCATCTTTAGTTCCAAATACTCTGGAGAGTGAGGCAAGAAGGTCATGTGAGACTAGGAGGCTGAGGTCACAGTGAGCAATGATGATGCCACTGCACTCCACCCAGGTGACAGAATAAGATTTTGTCTCAAAAAAAAAAGTAAAAACTATAAATACTCCTGAGATATAATATTCATGACAGCAGAAACCACACTTCTTCAATGTGTGATTGTAAATACCTACTAAATAGCTGGCAATGATACAGAATATTAAATATATGTCGAAATATTTAAAAGATAAATATGACAGTTCCTAATTAAAGTAAAATAACTTACTAAAGGTTATGGACATATGATGAAGTATAGACTTATTTTTCCTAAAATTGAGAATCATTTTAAAATTACAATTATGGAGAAATACTTTATTAACATTTTGAGAAAACAAAGTGTAGAACTGCAATTACATCCATATTGGAATTTTTCAGAATAGAGGAATTATTAAGAAGTTAAATTTTGTGATGTTCAGGAAAGATGAAAATGTTTTCAATGTAAATAAGAAAGTGTTAGAAGGCAAGTAATTATTGTCTTTGTAGCCGAAGAACTTAAGGTTTTTTTCTAGTAAGAATTCTAGTAAGAATACTAGACCATCCTTCTGTAGCTCTTAGAACATAAAGCCATTTAAAATTCATCTTGTCTCTTTAGCCAAATGATTAATTATGTTTATTTTGCAATAAAAAAAAACGACCTTTGGAAAGTCTTTGACTCTTTCACACATTAGCCTCCAAGCAGCTGGTCAAGAGATAGATGCTCAATAGTCCCAGAGACTCCAATTTTAGAAGCTATTTTCAATTACAAGCCTGGGCTTGGGAATTCAACATATTTGGAAAGGATCCCAATAATGAAACAGATGAATTCTTTTTTCTCCTGCTTAGCTACAGCCAAAATCTAAAATTATAAAAACGATTATCACCCAAACCTTAACAAACTATGATGCTGAAAATCACAACAAAACAAACAACTGCACTCCTTCCGAAATTTCAGATTTCTCATTCTTTAATATTTGTGTACATTCCTCTCACATTAAAGCTTACACTATATTCATGAGCCTAATGGCATTACATTAGAGCTATAGTCTTACACATGAATTCTGCAATCCTTTTTAAGAACATACACTCTCTTAGGCAGGTGTCTGTATCTTATGTAAAATTTTCCACTTTTACTCTCAAACGAGGCCTGCCTTAACTTCTTCATTGTTGTCGGGGTGATAGAATATTTACACTCATTGTAAGTACTGACATGTTTGTTTATTTTCCATTTGTCATTTCTGTTCTTTATTTCTTTTTTCCTCTTTTCTTACCTCCTTTGGGACATATTAAAAATTTTATGATTATGTGTTATCTCCATTATCTGCTTGTTACCTATTATTCTTTATGTTTTAGTGACTGCTATCGAGTTTGTAATATTCCTTTTTCACCTACCACAGGCTATGCTGGAAGACGATGCCATCAGGCACATTGAAAGAGTCACACGACATGGAATCTCTATTACCCATCTATTGTCCTTCCTCCGATTGATGTCACACACTTTGATTCTGTATATACATAAATACATTTTTATCATTTTAGTTTTAAACAATATATTGTTTTTGAAGAGTTAAAAAATGAGAAAAACTATCTTTCATGTTTATTGCATAGCCACTATTTCTGACACTTTCCGTTCCTGTATGTGTAGAGCCAAATCTCCTAATATCTGCTCTTTGTAATCTCCTTTAATATTTCTTATAATGTAGAACTACCAACCATAACATTTCTTAGAATATTTTTGCCTGAAAATGTCTCTGAGAGATCATTTATTTGGATTATAGAATTCTAGACAGCTTTATTTTTCTTCCAGTACATCAAAAGTGTCACTCTATTTTTTTTTTTTTGCTTGCTAACTTTCTGACAAGAAGACTACTATTTTTCTTATTCTTGATTTATCATATAAACTATATGTTTATTTTGGATCTCACTGCCTTTAAAATTATTCTTCCTTATTAGTGGTTATCAGCAATTTGCTTTTTATGTACATTTTTATCTGTTTCCTATTTGTTTTTAACATGACTTTCTCATGGATACCTAGGGTTTTGTTTGTTTTCTTTTTTACTTTCTTGCTCTATTGTTTCTTCTATTTGGGTTGGTTGAACTTCATGGATTTCTGGACTTAACAATTTTCGTGTGCCTATAGTCCCAGCTACTCTGGAGGCTGAGGCAAGAGAATTGCCTAAGCCCAGGAGTTAGAGGTTGCTGTGAGCTGTGTGACATCACAGCACTCTACAGAGGGCAACAAAGTGAGAAAAAAAAAAGAAAAAGAAAAAGAAAAAAAGGAAAAAAATAAAAGAAAAAAACAATTTTCATCAAATTAGGAAAATTTTTCAACCATTTCTTCTTTAAGTTTGTTTCCTTGCCTACTATCTCCTGGATATCCTCCCGTGGTATATATGTACGTGTGCATGTCACACATATAGAATGTTTTCCCACATCATTGATGTTTGGATTTTTTTATGTGCTTCACTTTGTAAAGTTTTTATTGCTAAATATCACCCAGTGTAATATCAGTTAATCACAACCAGTAAGATTTTTTATTTCAGATATTATAGTTTTTATCTAGATGTGCCATTTTGACCTTTTTTTTGAACCCGCCACCCTTGGTACATGGGGCCAGCACCCTACTCACTGAGCCACAGGCGCCACCCAATGTATTTCACTTCTCAGCATGTTCATGTTTTTTCCTTTGTCCTTGTACTTATGGAAATTATACAGCTATTATAACAGCTTTTTAAGATCATCTGCCATGTTCATCATCTTTGTCATTTTGGTCTGTTTTTATTGACTGTTTTTTCTCCTGTTTCTTTGATCACCTAATACGTTTTTACCGGATGCTGAACCTTTTGGATACTGAATTTTGTTTATTCATTGAGATATTCACAGAGATATTGTTCCAAACTAAGTTACTTGGAAATAGTTTGATCCTTTTGAACTTAGCTTTTAAGGCTTGGTGGTGTGGGTAAAGCACACTATTAGTCTATGGTTAATTTGGAACTATTACTGTAACCTTTCTGAAAATTCTTCCTGATGACTATGTATAAGGAGGTCTTGACACCTTGTAGGTGGGAACATACTGTCCCCACACTGTGAGTGCAATTGCTAGGTCATGCTTTCCAGACCCCATCTGCCAGCCTTGAGGAATTTCCTTTCATGCATATGCAGTTATCAGTATTCAGGTATAGACTTTATGCAGGGCTGAAACTCTGTCTCCTAAGCTCTTGGAGGCTGCTGGCCTCCTGTCCATGTCCTACGATGATAAGCCATAAGCTGTGGCAGTTACAGAACTTGCCATGTTTGCTGTTCTTCTCAGATTTTCCTATTTCCCAATATATAAAAATGGTTGTTTTATGTATTTTATCTAGTTTTTAATGTAGGAAAGATCAGGTTTCTAGAATCCATTATGCTCAGAATTAAAGTTTTAGCTTACTAATTATGTTTATAACTCATTGTATTTCTATTTTTCTGTCTTTTAAAGTTTCAAACTAATTATTATAATTTTATTTTCAGAATTTATCATTTTTCATAATGTATTCCTTTTTCCGTAGGGTTAGAGTGATTTTTATTTAGTGTAACTTTGTGAATTCCTGGGTAGCTACGTTTCCTTGTTATTACTGACTTTCTCTCATCATAGCTTATTTCCTTGCAATTTGGAATATGTCCTGGGTTAAGAATCATCTGTCCAAGCCAGATTTGTTTTTACCTTATTCAGGAGTCGTAGGGTCTCAGAGACAGCTCTGAACCATCTGAGTCCCATATTTTTTTTATTCAAGTTTGTTTTCTTTGATTATTAAGCTTGATGCTTCTATTTTAAGTCTTTGGTAATTATTGATTGTATGTATCAGGATCATTTTCTGGGCTATTTCTATGTGCTTTACTTATTTACTACAGCCCTCCTCCCATGATCTGCAGGTTGGGACGGGATGTGACAGGTGGGACCTAGACCTAGAACAAGTCTTCTGAGTATGAGGCCTCTGTGTTAGTGCTTACCACTTCCAGTCCCAAATTTCTAACTTTCAGAAATTTTTCAGAGATCTTAACTGTACTCTGAGGATAGCACTGATTATTTTCCTGAATGGTGTTTATGTGTTGGTACACAAACATATATAAAAATCATTATATAATAATATATAAACACTATATAAACATGTATGCATGTGTGTGTCTGGATGTACACATATAAATACATAAATGTAATGTATATAAATATATAAAAATATATGATATCTGAGAAGTTTGTGAACTTACATATGTAAATATATAAATATATGAGATCTGATAGTTAAGTCTGTGAACTCATCCTAGAAAAAGTGCTGCATGCCTCATTGCTGAATATCCCCATGGTCACCTTCCAAGTACTCCCCATGGGAAGCTGTGCACTGATACCAGTGCCTAGGCCACTCTTCTAGGCATGGAAGAGAATTTTGGAACTCTTTTTTTCTGGAATGACCACTAAAGCTGGCATCATATTACTCTTGATGTCCTAAATGTCATCACAATGTCTGCCCTTGAATATTACCTTCATTTTTGGGTATAGAAAAAAATCATTGGGAGCCAGATCAGGTGAGTAGGGAGGGCGTTCCAACAGACAGTGCAGTGTGAACTGGTACACTGTCATGATGCAAGAGCCACACCTTTCTCAGGCCAAGGTTTTCAGTTAAGATTTTCGTGTTTCTCTATTGATATTTTCTTGGTCTGCTGTGCATCTCACAGTCAGCTGATGATTCTGATGTACAATTCAATGAATTTTTGCAACATTTTTTATCAGTACTGCTCATTACTAGCCTTTCTTCAGATTAGTGATGCTTTCTCTCCCCTGGGAAAAATGTTTGATCCATTTGTATGCTAGTGTTTTCTTCATAGAATTATCCCCACAAACTTATGCTAACATGTACCTAATTTCACTTCCACTCTTGCCAAGTTTTACAAGAAATTTAATGTTTGTTCATTGTTCTAACTGGAGCTGTGACATTCTCACAATGGCACACAAAACACACAACAACAATAATAAATGCCACTCATCAAGACAATACCACACATTGACACAAAAACAGCTGTGAGACACTGATAAACCAAGGTTATGAAACCCTACTGAAACGTTTGTACAGTGCTGCCAACATGAGCACGCAGTAGTAAGTTTGTGAACTTAACTGTCGGACCTTTCTGTGTGTGTGTGTGTGTGTGTGTGTGTGTGTGTACAATTTATTATTCATAGCCATGTAAGAAAGAAAAGGCTTTGGCCCATGCTTGTTCCCAGATCCTGGTGCAGTCTTCCAACAATAATTTTCTTTCAAAACCTATCTAAATTATTCTGGTGACTTGGGCAGTCAGACTTTCTGGAAAGGATGGCAGACGCCATTGAAAGGTTTTCATTGCTTACATTTCCCAAGAGAAGAGGTTGTTCCAGGCCCTACAAGGCACCTGGAAAACACTAGGCCTTGGTCAGCAGGCAGAAGCAGAAGCTGGTCTCGGGAAAAGCCAGGGCCAGAGCCTCTGTAGGGTTTCTGCAGGAAAAGCAGGCAGAGCAGAACAAACCCTTTAGGGCTGGCTAGTTTGAAGAATTCTCTCTTCTGTCAGGTTTTGGCCTATAGGAAGGACTTTGTTGCTCAATAGCAGGGTTAATTTAGGGCAGGGAAAATATTGATTTGGTGTATGACAGAGAACGAGGTGACTGGGACTACAGCCACCTGAAGACGGGCTGGTTAGCATATGAAAGACATTCCCCCAGCTGAGCCCTTCACTCTCTCTAAGAATTGGCTAGCCCTGGGAAGGGAAGCCTTTTTGAGGCCAGCAATCTTTTAAGATGTAACAGCATCATATAATACAGAAAATAAAAAATATAATTAAGACAAGAAGAAGTAGAAATGTGTGTTTTCACTGTTGAGGAATAATCTGGCAATTAAAATATATTAGAAAAGATGGAAACAGTGGTAAGCTTAAATCATTATAATCATTACTATCTAAACTAATACTTTTATTTCTCTAATATTACTTAATTTATAAATAAAACACTCCATGTTATGCTTCCCAAAAGAAATTTTTAATGTAGTATGAACAGTTTGAATTTTGTGCTATGATAAGATATATTAGATAAAAATATCTTTGACTTTGTATTAATGCCAGAGAAAAGCCAAGTGAAAATCTGACATGATTATATGTGGGTCATTACAAAAATTTTGAAATGAACAAAAATCAAGAAACATCAAATCTGTGTGGAGGGAAACAAATGGAGCCCTCTCAGGGGCTGAATTGAGCAAACTGAACTTGCACAGGTGAATCAGAAAGGACACTGTCACCTGTGTCTCTTAGAAGTAAAATAATGGACCACAACATAGTCTGTGTCCTACAGACTAGGACTAGTCTAGTGACCTACAGATTTATGAGCTTTCCAAAGGAAGAGACCTAGAAATGAGCAAGACAAGAAGAAACTATTAGAAACACATATATTTTGTGTAATAGAAGTTTGATGATCATATAACAAGGAGTGAAGGCAAAAAAAAAAAAAAAAAAA
>NW_003852549.1:1770822-1802154 GCF_000181295.1 Otolemur garnettii
TAAAAGAAGAAGGAGGGAAATTCCACCTCTCTGTTAATACTCCAATAGCCTATGGAATAAATTATTACCATTTCCAAGTTTGAGATCTGTTCATTTATCAGCATTAGTCCACCTTTAAACCACTAAGAAGAAAAATTAAAACTTTGTTTGATAGAATCTACAAATGCATATGTGTACAGGAGGAACTCCAGTACCTCAGAAAGGAAAGCAATAGTGCCTATGAGTGAAAAAGAAAAACAAAAATTGCAAAGGAATTATTAATACTAGAGATTTTTCCCTAATCAACTTGAAATGGGCAGGTTCTCAGCCCACTTTCCTCCTCCTCCCTCCCTCCCCCCTAGAGTGGACCCTGGGAACAGGCCCACCTCCTTCTTCACTCCCCCCAGAATTGACTCCAGGAATGGCTCACCTTCCTCCTCCTCCCTCCCCCCAGAGTCAACCCTGGGAAAAGAACAAGTTCCCAGCTCCACTCCCTCCTGCTCCTTCCTCCCTCACAGGCAAAACAAGGAAGCACAAAAAGTCCCAAGTTCAGGTGAACAATGGTGGGAATTTACCCAAATTGTAACCCCCAAGCTGTAACCCCCCTGCCTAGAGCTAACCAGCTCCGTTTTATTTCTGCAGCATGCTGGCTCAAAAATTATATAAGGCACCCTGCCCTCTACTGGGACGGACCGTCTGAGAGCAGCAGTCCCCTGCACAGCTTTAATAAACCTCTGATTGATTTGCACTTAAGTGGGGTCCGAGTTTATCTTTTCAGGTGTCGAAAATTATTACAAACTTAACTTGGGTAAACAGAATTGCTAAAAATGGTACTCAGAGTTGCAGGGGATGGCCATGAAGGCAGCTGATTCCCACTGAGATTTCCAGCATGGTTACTGGAAACATTTAAATTCAGCAGCTACTAATAGTTTTATAATTTCCCAGATTAGGTCATTCTAATATCTAAAATAGTTCTTTTAAGCCAAACCATCCTGTCATTTCTCCTTCATTGGCATAACTCTTAAGCCTTTTACATAACTATTTGTCTTTAAGATCTCTAATTTCTAAGTTATAACTTTATAACATACTAAACAACATAAGTATGTACTACAGTGGTTCTTTTGGCTAACGGAATTGCAACAAAAATGCTATCCCCAAATTTTATCATTTACACCAAGAATCATAAACTTAAATGACCAAAGAGGATCGATAGAAAATATGAAAGTAGGATTAGGACAGTAGGTGCTGAACCATTCGTGTTTGTACCAAAAGTTACATTTATTTTGCTGCACTGTCCCCCCAACCAAACCCCCCAAGGCAACTTGCTGATAGCTCACAACCTCTGCTTTAGGCACCACCACCATGGAAGCTACGAGGTTGTTCATAGCAATGAGCACGCCTCCATCTCTGAGAAGCGTTCAATCCTGGATGGGTCAGTAATGAGGTTTTTTCTTCATTTTATTTTATTTTTTTATGAGACAGAGTCTTACTCTTTTGCCCCCTTTTGCCCTGGGTAGAATGCTGTGGTATCCTAGCTCATAGCAACCTCAAACTTTTGGGCTCAAGAGATCCTCTTGCCTCAATCTCTCATGTAGATTTGGAGTACAGGCACCCGCCACAACACCCAGCTAATTTTTCTTTTTCTTTTTCTTTTTTGTTAGTAGTAACCAGATCTTACTCTTGTTCAGGCTGGTCTCTAACTCCTAAACTCAGGAGATCTACTCACCTCGGCCTCCCAGAGTGCTAGGATTACAACCATGAGCCACCTCACTCAGCCAGTAATGAGATTTCTAATTCTAGGTCTTGGATTCAAAAGGCCAACTGTCACACAAAGTAATGGTGGAGAAACAGGTGAAAATATTCACATATTTTTATTTGCATTGCTTCTTTATCATATTTGATAATAACCTTTAATTAGCGTTTTCAAACCTCTGCAGTAAATTGAGTGAGTAGTCCTGTCCTTTGAATAAATAACCCTTTAAACAAGAACAATGCAAGTACTGGCATGTATAATCCTCTGTATTAAGAGAACTAATGACTGCAGTTAGTGGAATGTAAAAACATTACTGCAGTGGGAAAGTGTTCCTAATCTGTAATTTATTTTTATTTATTTTTTATTGTTGGGAATTCATTGAGGGTACAAAGAACCAGGTTACCCTGATTACATTTGTTAGATAAAGACCCTCTTATAATTGTGTCCTGCCCCCAAAAGGTGCACCACACACTGTGATCCCCAACCTGCTCCTCTTTCCTCTCTCTGCTCTCCCCTTCCCCACCCCACCCCCCACCATGTACTAGGTCATGAATTGTCCTCATATTAGGATTGAGTACATAGGATTCTTGCTTCTCCATTCTTGTGATGCTTTACTTTTTTTTTTTGCTTTTTAATCTCTTTAACTGCCATTTTTGTTTTTTTATGTCATTATAATTTTAATTATCTCTCCTCATTATTTGACATTATTAAAAATATAACTTTAAAAGAGAGCTTTTGCAGATTTGCTGTGTGGGTTGCATTCCATTTACATTTTTACAATTTAATTTCTGTTACAGAACTGTATTACTTATGAAATAACTCTCCCATAGGTCAGTGTGAAAATAAATCAATAAATTAAAACACTAATGTAAGAACTTTAGATAGAAATGAGAACTCCCACACAAATGTCATTCTCATCCCCAGCAAACCAAACCTGCCTCCCACCCACTGCAGGGCACCTGAAAATGACTCCTATCATTAATACACGTGTGGCAATTCAAGAAGGGGGGAGGGGCAAGTATGGAGCAAGGGCTCAGCAAGCTACCGCCTAATAGATACAATGTGGGGGCACATGGTCCTGATGGAGGGCTCAGCTACAACTAGCACTTTTCCTAACAAATGCAAACAATGCAACCTAATTACATGTACCCTTACATAAATCAAAAACAAAACAAAATGAAAGAAGCATAAATCGCTGTGTGTTGGAATGAGAACAGAGTGAGGAGACAGGAGACCAGGAAGGTCTGTGTTGCCCCACTTTCTGGGCCTTAAATTCCTCATTGTAAAGGTAATAGGAAAACATTTCCAGGCATTACACAGTTTTATTCTCTTTACTTCATTACTTTCTATTCTGCTTAAACACACTTGTACTCCAGTGCCTCAGAGAAAGGAAGATACAGCAGGCAACACAGAGCAAAATAAGGGACTTAAAGGCCTATGAATTGTAAAAAACATAAAATGTATGTTTGAATTTCTGAGCCATCCACATTTTCCCTGTGCTGTCTCCCCAATCCTCACCAGCCGTGCTCCAGAGTGTTAAAATACTCTGAGTAAATGACAATGAAATGCCACATGTATTAGAATGGCCAAAGCACTGACAACACCAAACCCGTGTGAGGACCTGGGGCAACAGGAACTGTCAGTGAGAACACACAATGGTACAGACACTTTGGAAGACACTGACAGTTTCTTTAAAATACTTAATGTACTCTGATCATATGATCCAGAATTTTCACTCCTTGGTACTTATGCCAAAAAGTTGAAAACTTACGTCCTCACAAAAACCTGTACATAGCTATTTATAACAGCTTTATTCATAGCTGCTAAAACCTAGAAGCAGCCAAGATGTCCTTTAGTAGGTGACTGGATAAATAAACTGTGGTACGTCCAGACAACTGGCCATTAACAGCACTAAAAATAAATAAGCTACCAAGCCATTGGCAAGTAGAGGAACCTTAATTCATATTCCTATGAAAGAAGCCAATGTGGAAAGACCACATGCTGCACATACATATGACATTCTGGAAAAGGCAAAAGTACAGAGACAAAAAAAAGATCAATGGTTTCCAGGGGCTGGTCGTGAGAAGGATGAACAGGCAGAGCACCAAGGAGTTTTAGTGCAGTGAAACTACTTTGTATGATAACGTGATGGGGCGTCGATGTCATTATACTACATATAAGTGTCCTACAGTATGCACAGTACCCAGAGGAAACCCCAGTGTACAGATGACAGGTATCACAGATGATGTGACCAGGTAAAAATATCAATTAGCATATGGACAGAAGATAGCAAAGGAGCAGAAACCACGGCCCCCTGAGGCCTGCATGCTACATTCCACCCCAGAAATAATCATGAGAAGAAACTATCAGCCGATGGAGAAACCCCAATTTGACTATGGAAACTGATCTGATACAGAAGACTCAGGTTCACTTTGTGCCCCTAGGTAGAAATTAGTTTGAGACAAAAAGGAAAAAGGAAAGAAAGAGAAACAGAGATGCAAAGATACATACACAACAGACAAGGAAAAATTACATCGTATTTTTAGTGTACCTGGGTTTGTGCCATGAGAAGCTGGCATCCACCACAAATATATTGTATTGGATTACATAAATCAGTGGTTCTCAACATCCTCCTTTTATTAGACATATTTTAGTGCTTTATTTTTTATCCAAAATATCAATTCTTGAACAATATAGACTACCTACCCATACGATTTTTTAAGATTACATCTTAAAAGAACAAAAAACTAAATTATAATCATGTGATATATCAGAGAAAAACTAAATTATAATCATGTGATACTTCAATAGATGTTTCATGTCATGTCTACGCAGTAGGGTAAGATGTGGTGAAGTGAAGCAGTCTAATGTTGGCACCATTATTTAAGGTCATCATGGATATGACAGCCACCATACCATCCTGACACAGCGATGTTGAATTGGAAATTCAAATGCTGTGAATGACATGATTTTTCAAGAATCTGTGGTAGTACTTGCACCTGCATACCTGGAAAATACACTATTTTTACCCTTCCCTGCATTGCTGGTCTCCCCCTGCGACCACACCCACCAAAATTCCAGTATCACTCCCATTAATTTTGCTATTATAGTTTTTCTTTTTTCTGTTAGTTGGTGGAGGGTTTAAAGATAAACTTTCCATTGGAAAATAATGCATATAAAGAAAAGTCCGCAAATCCTAAGGATACAGCTAGATGAACACACAAGTATAATCAGCACCCAGGCCAAGAAACCTTATGTTACCAGCATCGGGAAGCTCTCCTTGTACCCCATCCTAGTCACCAAGTCCCTACAAAAGTAAGCTCTATTTTGACATCCAACATCAGAGGTTAATTTGGCTTATTTTGAACCTTTTATAAATTGACTCATTCAGTATGTACTTTCCTGTGTTTAGCTTTTTTTGTCTAACATTGTATTAATAATATTCATCTCTGTAGTCCCAGCTACTTGGGAATCTGAGGCAAGAGAATCACTTAAGCCCAAGAGTTTGAGGTTGGTGTGAGCTGTGATGCCACAGCCCTCTACTGAGGACAATAGCTTGAGACTATCAAAATAATAGTAATAATTAATAATTAATTAATAATAACAATATTTATTTCTACTGTTGGATATAGCATTAGTCTGTTTATTATTTTATTTTATTTTTTTGCAGTTTTTGGCCAGGGCTGAGTTTGTATCCACCACCTCCAGCTGGTCCCTACCCCTTTGAGCCAGAGGTGCCACCCTAGTCTGCTTATTCTTATTGCTATATAATATTCCATTGTAGGAATATATTACCATTTATCAAAATAATAGTAACAATTTAATAATTAATAATATTCATAATAATAATATTCATCTCTACTATTGGATATAGCATTTGTCTGTTTATTCTTATTGCTATATAATATTCCATTGTGTGAACATATTACCATTTATTTATCTATTTATTCTACTGTTGATGAAAATTTGGGTAATTTCCAGTTTGGGGTTACTGGACGATAGTGCTATCCAAAGTGCAAGCAACACTAAAGTGGTCGAACCGATTTATTCTGCATCCAGCAATGTTAGTGAGTTCTGGTTGTTCAGAGTTGTCATCTAAGTTTTATGTATTATCTTTTTTCTTTTCCTTTCCTTTTTTTTTTTTTTTTTTTTTTTTTTTTGCAGTTTTTGGCTGGGACTGGGTTTGAACCCGCTACCTCCAGTATATGGGGCCAGAGGCCTAACCTCTGAGCCACAGGCGCCGCCCTATGTGTTATCTTTTAAAGTCTGATTGTTCTAGCAACCAAAAAGGCCCTGAAAAATCTCCAAGCCACCTTTCAGAGACGATACTATCTCTACTGGCTTTATAGATTAACTTTGAATTCACTTTCAATGTAACATGCAAAGATTTCTATAATTGTACAGAAAAAAAAATTTCATATCTGGTATAGCATAAGAAATTCCAACTTTGAAGCTGATGTGGAAAAAACAGAGTATTTTTGCCATAAAAGTAAAACTGATGAGCAAGTGACTTGTAGATTTATAGCCCATCATGCTGAAGACTGTAGGCTCCGGATCCATGTTACTGGGATGATTCTAATCTCAGCTCTGTCACTTTACCAGTTGTGGAATCTTAAAAAGGTTACTTAGACTTTCTGTGTCTTAGCTTTCTTAGCTTTCTGTGAAATAGGGATAACAATATTTCCTACTTCACAGAATTGCTTATCACTAGTTAAATATATTATTTAGGCCCTTAGCCTCTTTTAGTGGTTAATATTTAGGTTTTAATATCAAACATCCAAGTTCAATCTCATTTCAATCACCTTCTTAAGCTTAGCATAAGTTATTTTATTTGTGT
Organism: Otolemur garnettii; assembly: GCF_000181295.1. Taxonomy (NCBI): domain Eukaryota; kingdom Metazoa; phylum Chordata; class Mammalia; order Primates; family Galagidae; genus Otolemur; species Otolemur garnettii. Next base: position 1,777,392 of record NW_003852549.1, read on the forward strand.
GTGCTGCTTTCCTGTCTTGAAAATGGAATATTAATATTTATCTTATAACTTATTTAAAGCTAAAAATGAGTATGTATCTGGAAAAAAAACCAAACTTTTGTGTTTGAAATACATCTGTCAAAGGCTACATTAATTTCTCTAACAAGAAATGTTTCCAATAAACAAAGAATTCATAATTCACATAATATGTACAAAGAAACTGCAATTATACAAGACTGTTAAATATTGCTTTTTATAATTTAAAATGCCTTTTTGTAACAAAGGAATTTTATAAGTTCTGTGATTAAAATATTTCAAGTTTTATGATTAAGCCTCACTTTACACAATACAGAGTCACACAATGATCTTCCTTTACAAAGTCATTTTTTTCCGCATTAAATTACAGAAAATATTTGGGAAGTGTATGTAGCCATAATAATCAAGTGCAGCACACTTAGAGTTGCTCTGCCAGGGCTTTGGCCACCTAGCTATGCTCCAGTCTCCCTTGTATTTCATCGTTCTTTTTGGCTCACAGGAATGTAAACGTTCCCTAGTCTTTACCTTGAAAAAACAAACACATTATTTCTATATTCCTAAGTATGTCTGTCTACCAGATCAACTACCCTCTCTGATGGGCTTCTTGTTACTGAATTATAACTTAAAACCAATAAAAGTTTAAGGTTTATAGCTTGTGATTTCACTTTAATAAAGTATTTAAAATAACACCTAGCACAAAATAAATCTTGATGAGTTTCAAGTCATTATTATTACCGTTGCTCCAATTATATCAATGCCTTTTAGTGGATTGTGAGAGAACAAAGGTAACAGAAAAAATGTCAAATTAAACTTCTACAAGATATCCATCTATTGTTAATTGATCAGGCTATAATTTTTCTACTGTATTATAAAGTATTTGGAATAGAATGCCTTATTCCAGTGTAAACCTCTTAAGATTACATAGCCTTATTAGCTATCAGGTAGTTTTATCAACACTTTTTCTTTTTTTTAAAGTTGGCTACAGAAATATCTGGTAAGAACTTTCAGAACTATGTAAGCAAATTCTTTTAATCCTTATGTAAATTTAATTTCCTTCTGATTTCTAATAATAGGAAATTTATATGTATTTGCAAATAAAATATTGGTATGTTTCATTGACATTTAATGAGTTCTCCTATGGTCGCACTGTGCACTTCCACAGTCATTTCTGCCTCTACATGACACTAATTGGATCTCTTCCAAAGCATATTAAGCCATCTATGCTGTTTGTTGTCTTAAAACGTTACATTTGCCAATTATCTCCTAAAATTTGCTCCAGACTTTGCTTCTGATTACAGTCATTAAATGTACTTCAACATTTTAACTTTTCCGTAAATGTGAAGGTCTTTCTTTTATTATAAAATTTTCCAATTGTAAATGCTTTAGCAAAGTTTAAAAAAATAAAAATATTGAGGATAATTGGACATATTTATAATTTCTTTTCTTGACCCAGGAAAATAAAACTCAGAGGGCTCTCCGAGGAGACAAACATATATAGAGAAGGCAGAGTTGTGAAACTGAGGAGGGAAAGAATTTTAAATATTTAGAAATTATATACTTGTTAGTATCTTTTGAGACTACAGCATTTTTCCTTACTATTCTGATATGATGTATTATACAAATACATTTTTGAAGTATAACTCACACTGCCTAGGATTGAATCCTTTCTTCACTATTTTTTGTACATACAATAAAAACTTTCTAATGGAAATATATCTTTCCCTTTAGGATTTTTCCACATTTTTATACATAAGAAGAAATCAAAGTATACATAGCAAGATGCAAATCTTGTTTGAAATATATAATGTGCATTTTTAGAAATAGAGACTGTAAGTATGAACACTAATCTCTTTCATTATTATTTGGCTAGTTGACACCAATTAAACACAATAGGTAGTTTTATCCTTATAGCTATTCTTAAAAATTTAAGTCATCTTCTCTAATTCCATAGTTTTAGCAGCTAGAGCTTTAACTGTTGATACCCAAACATATCAATCAATATTTTCCTTCTTTGGAAAGACCCACAGCTTTTCAAGTGAAGATAACTGTCACGAGAACACTGAAGTCTACTTTCCTTCAGCCACAATAAGAACTCCCTCCACTGGGAGCACTCACCATAAGGTAGTCTGGTACAAAAGTACAACAAAGATGAAATTAGTGTTCATTATCCCCAGTACAGTTCCTTCCCCATTCCTCTCTTAGATAGATACCCTTTAAAATCTAACATATTCTAGAAATTAGATTTCTCATTATCTTAAAGCCTACCTGCTTCTATTTTGTCTATAATGTAATATTTCTTTTAAAAGACATTACAGTCATTGTGAGAGGGAAGTTTATTTTTCAAACACAGATGTTTATTTATTAAACCTAACTTAAAGGTCAGTTTTCTTCCATGGCTATGTGAGAACTTCTGACGGTTAAATCCTAAAGGATTGGCACCTACCTGTCTTACTCATCTTGGATCCCAAGCATTTAGCTTAGTGCCTGGCTTCTAGACTGCATTCAAAGTTTGCTGTTAAACTGAACAAATGTGGCCGATGATTGGCAAACTGGTGCACTGTCTTAATCCTGTTGGACCATATAACAAACTTATGAAACCTCTCGGTCTTCCCAACTATTGCCAAGTGCAGGAATCTTGTTTTTTCTCAACCACCCCAGCAGGAGTCTTGACCTACAGAATTCACTCTTGAGACCTCTCTTATCTGTTGAAATTAAATAATTAGCAATCAGTATTGGAAAGTAATGTGTGAAGAAAAAAATATGAGGAATGTAAAAGATGTGACAGGATTGGGTTGCTGTAAAGGCAGAAGAAAACTAAGGATAAAGCATGTTAAGATTCCAGCTTCTTGAACATCAAGCTTTCCTGCGAGGCAGTTGCCTTAGCAACTTCCGAAAGCGTCAGCCTCAGCCCCGCCCTAGCACCGCCTCCCACCCCGCCCTAGTCCCGCCTCCCAGCCCCGCCCCCAGCCTTCTTGCTCCTCAGCCGCCAACCCCACGCCCTTACTTCCGCCCCAACCTGTCAGCTGGGACCGAGGGTCCTACTCTCTATGCCTTCGCTTGTGCTGCCTGATTAAAAATATGACAGCGAAAAATAAAGTTAGAAATATATTCTTTCTACACGACTCATACTTTTACCTCAGATGCATAAATGCCAAATTAGCAGGTCCTTGTAACTTGGAGGCTCCCTGTAGTGTAAACATTTGGGGTGATTCAGGCAGTGTTTTGGACGACAGCAACTGCAGAGGTCCCCGGCCTGCCGAGGGAAACGTGGATTCGCTGGGGCGGAGTGGTCCTAGGAGGAAGTGGGGCTCCCGGCGAAGTTGGCGGGGGATTTCTGTGCGACCGGCCTCATCATGTACGCGTTTGCTTACCGACCGCCCTCATCCCACGTCCCACTGCTCGACCTTAACTCTCTCCCTCTCTCTTCCCCAGGTCGAAGGTTTCCTTTAAGATCACGCTGACGTCGGACCCACGGCTGCCGTACAAAGTGTGAGTCGGTGGGCTGAGACGGGCCTCTTGGTGCCCGGCAGGACGGGGCTGGGCTGGGGTCATCCGAGCCTTGCGAACAACTGCCGCCCCGTCGGCCTTCGTCCCCTCCGCGCCCACCCAGCAGCCTCTCGCCGGAGCCTGAGAGGCGCCGGCCCGCACTTGCTCGAGTGGAGGCTCGGCCCCGGCCCCGGCCCTGGCGCTGGGGTCTGGATGTGTTCCTGCTAATTAGTGGCTTCCCCTGGGAATTCATTGTTGGGTGGTGGAGCGGGAGGACGTGTGGACAGGGCTCCGGCAGTTTGCTGGGATTCTTTAGCAGTCTCTCTCTGCGGGAGATGAGAAGGGCCTTTCCCCGCCCTGACCAGCTGTTAACAGGAGGTTGAGGGAAAGGTCCTGCTTGTCGGAGCCTCAGAATTTACTTGAATGCGTGTTAATGTCAGGCTTCTGGTTTTCATTGCGAGGTGCGTGACTCAACAATTGAACATCACAAAATAACCAGTCTCAGATCTTACACTTTCTATGTTGGAATTTAACTAAGAGTGTTCCTAAACGGAAATAGGACCGTTTATGCATGGGGGGGGGCTGTCCTTGTGGATTAAAACAGTCTGACCATACGCTTAATCTGGACCTTCCTGCGAGTTTAAGTTAACACTCTTGATGTTATTACAGCTGCAGGTACGTAAAATGTAGCAAGGAACTTTAGTAGGAATTTGTGCATGATTGATATGTTTAGTGCCCCTGAATCAACTAATAACAGTTGCCATCAATTTCAGTCACTTGCTGCATCCATGACCCGAGTGACTGCCCAACCTTTTATTCTTTTGAACCTTTCTTCTCCAAAATACCATGTTATACATTTTGTCTCAAGTCTTCATGGTCACAGCCTACAACCTAAGATCTCCAATAATTGTTCTATCTCTAAAATTTCATTTTTAAGCACTCTTATAGATAACTACATTCTCTTATAGCTGATTTGCTGTAATATCTCTTCTGCCATGTTTCTTCAGTGCGTTGACCACACTTCTTTTTAATCTATAGCTGCCCTTCCCTGTGCCTTATCCCCCTCCATATAGAGCTTAGAGTCCATGGGCCTGTCTTTAAATCATTCTTTTGCAAAACCTGGTCCCCAATCCTCCCGAGCATATTTTGCTTCATGAAATACTCTTAAACCCAGCCATTTCTATGCTGTGTAACATAGCTTCATCTCTCTGGAGAAAATTCACAATTAGGGTGATAGTTTTACATAAAATTTATGACTGCATTCAGTAGTACGTAGCTCTCCATACATTCAGGTTTGCTCATTTTCCTCATTCTCAGAAAGGATTTTTTTTTTTTAATTCTCTACAGACTTTCCACAGCTTCTTTCCCCCTTGCTCTCAAGCTGTCAGAGGGAGCCTCTCCCATCTTTCTGTCTCTGCATGTATAAACATACCACTATAACTATAAACCCTTAATTTCAGTGTCTTAACCCTGACAATGGAAAATACAGCTTTATTCCTATGTAAAGCAAGTTGTTTCACTGGGCTCTAGATCCATCCATATATTTTAATTTTTCAAGATTAATGTACATGGAGTCCAGCTCCTTTCTCTTCATTATTGGTGTTTTGGTACTGTTCTCATCAGTGTGTAAATATATGCTAGAAAGTGAAGAAAAAAGAGGATATAATATCAGTGTAGCAAACACAATAGGATTTTACGCATGGTTAATATAGCTAGTATAAGGATATGCCAGTACTTACAAGTGCCTGGAACATTGTGCCAGTTCAATTCATATGTGGTAACTTAGTGAATTTAGTAAGTGTAACTGTTCTTTTGGAAAATATATGTATATTGTGTGTAAGAGTCCTTATGCTATGTTTTCTCATTCGCAGTAAGTGGTAATTAATACCTGAGAGTTCATAAAAGCAACTGGAAAAACATATTTGTGACCTATATTTTTCTTTTTTGGAGATGGAGTCTAACTTTGTTGCCTTTGGAAAGTGCTGTGGCATCATAGCTTGCAACAGCTCAAACTCTTAGGCTTAAGTGACTCTCTTGCCTCAGCCTCCCAAGTAACTGGACTATAGGCACCCACCATAAGGCCCAGCTATTTTTAGAGATGGGGTCTTGCTCTTGCTCAGGCTGGTCTCAGACTCCTAAGCTCAAGCAATCCACCTGTTTCAGCCTCCCAGAGCACTCGGACTACAGGTGTGAGCCACTGCGTCCTGCTGTATTTTAACCTTTTTATGTGACTTTTCCCTTATGAAACAGGACAGTATATACTTGGATAGTGACACTTGCCTTTAGTTAAGCATTACTAATGTTGATTTCTACAAGGAATGTTTCATTTAGTTCTGAATTTATTCTGGGCAATAATGGAGTCTTTATTTGTTGTTTGTTGGTAGATTTCACTATCAGTATTGACACTAGGCTATAGAAATGTTAAAATTAGACCATCTTTTATACACAAGATGAACTAAAACACTGTTGGCTCTTTAAGTCTCTTTCAGACCTTTTCCATCTTATTTCCCACCTTCTCTTCTCCCTTCCTTACTACCACCATCACTAATCAGTCCCCCTCCTACATTGAAAAGTTAGCCCTTCTAATCTTTGCTGCCTTTACACACATTCTTAAATGTAATCTTGTGAGCACTACTTTTTGACAGTCTATTTTAAACAAAATGTCCCCTCTGTGAAGATTTTTGTAATCATCCAGTTATGCCCTTTTTGAGTTTCCTTTGGAATTTTTCTTAGTCTTCTTAATAACATTTGTCTATTTGTGTCATCATTTTATTTAAATGAGATGTTTATTAAAAGAACAAATGATGCCAGTAATTCATTTTGCAGATTCACTTTAATGTAAATGATAGTTTCCATTTTTTCAAACATTAGTACAATTAATGCACCAATTTCATAAAATGATAGTGACTGGCAAATACAGTGGCTTCAAATATGGATGAGGTTTATGGAGTTATCATGATACTCATTTTCTCTTTAATTTTCTGCCAACTAGAATATTTATTAAAAGATGTTTTTATTCTGTGTTTTATTGGCTTGTCTGTGGACAGTCTTACTAACTTAATATACAGGTAGAAACTTATTTTAATGAACATCAATATGACATCTCATTACATTGAAAAGACATTTCCACGCTCCAAGTCAAAAATGAATTGAACCTCAGAGTGTTTGACTTTTTCCTATTGAGGCAGAGTTTTAAGGAAATGAAACTCAGGTTCTAGACTACAGATGTGCTACAGAAATACTTACAAAGTATGTTGCCTATTGGTAAACTATCACGTTGCCATTTATTATCTATTTTTTAAACAATGTATATCCTTTAGAATTTTGCTTTTGCTCTTCTATACTTCCTTAAGAAAAATTAAGGGAAAAAATGATGGTCATTTTTGTTCTTTTAACAGTATTTTGGAGTGGAATGGGGACATCCAAGAAATCCATACACACTTACAAAAAGTCAGTATATTGGTAATATACTGTAGTTGATATAATGATTCTTGTATTCAGAGATCTGTAGTCTAAGGAGGAACCAGGGCATTTATATGAGAACGTTTTATAATGGTAGTTGGTGTTAAGGCACTAATAGAAAAATAGGGTGGTAATGGGTAGAGAGAAATTTCAAAGAGAAATGTTAGCTTGTCCGTCTATCTTCCCTGCTTTGAAAAATTAACAGTTTTCTATTTTTTATGATTTTAATTTATTTTACTTTAGGAATCTTATTTCGTTATTTCACTTATTTTTAAGCCTCTTACTGTGTCTTTAAGTATCTTAGAGTACAGTGTAAATTTCTTTTTTTGCTGTTAATTTGGAAAATGGATACAGATTGACTCTACAACGAAGTCATTAAAAATATATCTGTTTACTGGTGATCTTTAATATACTCGGCCATTGTATAGGTCAATTACCAAAATTACACATCCCTCTCTAGAATGTCACTTTAGATACTAAGCTTTTTTCAAATGATGGTGTAAAAAGTAGAAAATCCATTTCATTATTGGCATTTTGCCATAATAAATATGTCTTTTCATCAGTTTGGTCTACTACTTTAGACATTATCATTATTAATAGTACATAGTTTTATGACCAGCAGTGATGCTTCCCAGGCAGCCTTTCCTATAAACAGTAGTAACATTACTGCACTGAGTGAAAGGTCTTTAGAGGGAAGATGGTAAAGTGGATGGAGAACTAGGGAAAGATTCAAGTTTGTAAAATCCATCTCTAGAAACGGACAGCAAGTAGTCTAAATGCTAGACTTAATTGGAAAGGAAATATATATACCTACGCCTTGTAGAAGTTGTTAATTTTTCAAGTAGAACTCTGATAACCATCTCAGTTTTAAGACTGTCACTCTTTTTTTTTTTAGAGTTAACAAAATACAGTAAAAGTAGCAAATTTTGAAACTCTAAAGAGCTTTGTCCCGCAACTAAGGGGCTTTTGTAAAAAACCTTAACTTTGCCTTTGTGGGCGGGACACAATTATAAGAGGTACTTTACTTAACCAATGCTGACAGTGTAACCTCGTTCTTTGTACCCGCAATGAATCCCCAACAATTTAAAAAAAAAAAATAACTTTGTTCTAAAATTCTTCTTACAGACTTAGTGTTCCTGAAAGTACACCCTTTACAGCAGTCTTAAAATTTGCAGCAGAAGAAGTAAGTATGAAAACTTTTAACAATTTTTGTAGAGTGCAATTTAGCAGTATGTTTTGAAAATCTTTAAAATTTGCATGCTCTTTGACACACCATTTCCACATGGGCTCCTTACCAGATCTGTTTATTGGTGATCTTTAATATACTTTCACAAAGTCATAAGTGAGCACTTACTTTCAAATATAAGAAGAATAAGTTAAACAAATTGTGAATGTATCTCTAATGCAACCATTAAAAATTATAAGAATTTTTATCAAAATGGAAAAAGTACCAGTGATGTGTAGTTTTTTTAAAAATAACATTGTATTACACTGTATCTGTATACTCACATTTTACTAGTTTTGATTCTGAAATTATGATTTTATAAAAATCTGTCATATTTTTCAAATTTTCTCTATGAGCATGTGGATTATAGTAAAACTTGTTGACTTGATAAGTGTGTAGTTTTTAACAAGCTGCAGTTTTCTGGGTTTTTTTTTAAGAAATGAAAATTTTTTATTCAAAATTATCAGAAGCTTTTATAAGACAGCCTTTTGGGCATGACCCTTGGAAGAGTAGCTTAATTTGGTAGAAATGGCCCCAAAATGTGTCTTGGAAGACAGAGACATAGGTTCTTGTTTAGTTGTGTCATTAATTAGCTGTATAGCATGCCCCAAACCCTCCCATGTCTTCCTTCTCCAGTTCTTGAATCTGTGAATGGGAATTAGTGCCTGTCATTCCTAATTAAGTGATTTTGAGTAAAAATAAATCATTTCTTGATACTCTGTGGTGAAGTTAAAACTACTAGACAGGTGCACAGTAACCCAAATCCAAATGTTTTGGTTTAGAATCTTTAGAAAAGTTTATAGTCACAGAAAAATAATTTCACTAACAAACAAGAAACCAGCTTGACTCACGTCATCTGTCATCCTGCCCTATACTTAAGTACTTAATGGAAGTCAGCCAAACTGTCAGTGCTCAACAGCTCCTTGTAAACTTTTGTCAAAGACCATAACTGCAAAGTAGTAGTACCTGTTGTAAGGTTAATTTTGATCTATTCTTCATGCAGAAAGAACAAGTAAAATGAGATTAGACACATATCTGAATACAACATTGTCATTACTTTTTGCACTATAGATCACTTGAAAGAAATATTCCTAGTCTTGGTGGGGCATAGCAGAGTCCACAAATTGCAGATTTAAGAAGTAGATCTGTACAAGCTGTACTTAATACTGATTTTTCTATTTTGTAGTTACTACCCACTGTGTAAGGCAGAGGCATTGTTATAATGTTGGCTTTCTAGTGAAAGTATAAGAAAGTCCTAACAGACATGCAGTAGGAAATAAGCTAACAAATTTCTTACAACCACGACATATTAAGGTTTCAATGTAGGTTACAATTATTATAAATCGTGGTATTACACATTTAGAAAGGCTATGATTTTCAGGCAATGGCAAGAGGGGCTTTTAGAAGGTGACACTGGAATCTTTTGCTAAGAACAAACATTAAGTTGAGAAACAAAGATTCTAGGTTTAATTCTCTGGTAAAATTGTTTTGATAAGCTATAGTAAAATTTCCCAAGACGTAACTGGGAATCCATTCAACTAAATAATGCGTTGTCCAATTTGGAAAGACCTCCTCTTATATCCTAAGCTTAAGAATTATGGGATCTGAAGAAGAAAATAAGTGATAAAAGAGAAGTTACTGTATTTTACAAACTAGTGTTGCCTCCCCAGATTTCAGCTTACCTGTGGCCTTTACATTCTACACATGGGAAAAAGTATTAGCAATGACTTCTGTCTTTTTAAAGTTCATAAAATACATTGCATGATGTAGATGTGACTTAAGAAAATGTATCATTTATCTTAAAAAAGGGCATAATCTAAGAGGAACACTCAGAAGGGTAACTGAAATTTTTAGGATTTTAGTTTTGAAAATCTGAGAGTTCTATAACTGAGTATGTGATCAAAGTGCTATTGAAGGCCAGGCACAATGGCTCACCCCTGTAATCCCAGCACCTGAGGGGGGAGGATTACTGAATCTAGGAACTCAAGACCAGCCTTGGGCAACATAGTGAGCCCCCAACTGTGTTGTCTACAAAAATAGAAAAATTAGCTTGAGCCCAGGAGTTTGAGTCTGCAGTGAGCTATGGTTGTACTGTGCTACAGCCTGGGCAACAGAGAAACCCTGTCTCTTTTGAAAGAAGAAAAAAAAAATGGAAGAATTTTATTGAGATTATAACTTGTATAAAATATTTTTGAAATATTTTAAAATTTATTTAAGAGTATTTTAAAGTTCTTTAAAAAAATCTTAATCTTTAAAAAGAATGCTTATAATTAAGAATGTATCACATTCAGAGAAAAATAATTTGTTTATTAGGTGCATAATATTGTAACAAGATTGTTCTTATTTATTGTTCTTATTTTAAAACTTGATTCTTCAATTAGTAATTTAAACTTTTAGTTATTTATGGGACCATTATAAATGCCTAGAGCAATGTTTCCCAGACAACTAAAACCACATAGGATAACACTCCATGAAAAACTGGAGTTAGTGGCCAAAAAGTACAGTATACTTTTTATTTATGATTTTCTGTTGGAGTTAAACTGTATTAGCACCATATTAAAGGCATTGAGAAGACCACTAGTTTAATGTAGTATTTTCTAAACTTATTTGATCATAAAACTCCAATGTAATATCGGTAAAATTAGTCCATAGCCCAGATATACTTAATACAAATTTGTTTGGTACACTAGTAAACTATGGAGATGTAAACACACCTTGGCAACTGCAGGTCTCTAGAGCTTTAAGAGTTGGAATCTTCTTTTAGGTACCAATAAGTTCCATGCCCCATTTCATTGACACAAAAAGCACATCTTTTTTACAATGTCTGTGAAATAAGTTAGGGGAGACTTGCTCTTCCTGTTGGCCATATGGAAGTCACTTAATTGTCTAGGTGACATTGCGTGCACCTAACTGAACTTAGTTGTTACTTCCTAGTGACATAACTGGACTATTGCAATCCTTTTATTGAAACAGATCATTTAAGGAGAATTTAAGAAATACAAGCCTTGGTTGTCTCCTGAATATCTTCTGTAGGCACTTCTCCTTAAACGCAGGAGAGCATCTGCTTGGAATGTGCCATTTTTATGAAATTTTGGAAATAATCTCATCAATTTGTTTTACTTGGGGGGGGGCTTATGAAGAGATCGTATATAAGCATGACATGGCTAAGTCTGAAAGGGTAAACATTGATTGGGTCATCGATTGATTGACACTGTTTTTCCTTTTTTGTAATACATAAAATAAGGTACATTTTCCAATCAGTGATGTCCTAAATTCAGTCAAATGAATTATTTAGACTATGGGTTGTTTTTCAGATTAGCAGATTGATAAAGCAGATTATAGCAGACCATTGAACAGCACAGGGGTTAGGAGTGGCAGCCCTGGTATAGTCTAAAGTCCACATGTGCCTAAACTCCTCCAAAACTTCACTGATGATAGCCTGTTGACCAGCATAAACATGTGATAATGTACTGTATTCTTAAAATAAGAAAGCTAAAGAAAAGAAAATACTACTAAGAAAACCATAAGGAAAGTACACTTACTATTCAGTGGAGGTGTCTTCCTCCTCATTGTCTTCCCAGAGTAGGCTGAGGAGGGCTTGGATTTTCCTCAGAGTGTCAGAGATAGAAGAAACTCTGCATATAAGTGGACCCCCAGTCTTGAGCTGTGTAAGGGCTCACTATACTATGGTGCCACCTATTTTAAAAGATACATCACATTTTAGAAGTACAGAATTGATTTCAGCTTTCCTGATCATCTTTTGTAACTTGTCTTCTGTTTAGTTTAAAGTTCCTGCTGCAACAAGTGCAATTATTACCAATGGTAAGAATTTTCATTTTAAAGTTATTTATTGCCTCAAATATACGGAAATTGTTTAAAAGGAGTCAAATTAAAATTCACTTAATTACAGAAAGCTTGAAATACTATCTCAATGGTATACTTAATGGTAAATGCTATGTCAGGGTTATTCATCATTAGCTCTTTTTCTTTTTGGGTTTTTTTTTTTTGGTATTTTTAATATAGTATAGCACTTTCTAATATCTTGTGCTCTTATCACTTCTTGCCAGATTTTTACTGAAAATGACTTTTTATTTAGAAAGTTTTTAAAATATAAATTACATTAGTAAATGCTGTAGAATATGAAAAATTAAGCAGAAATGGACCTTATAATCCCTTTCCTGACAAAACTGTTTCTTAGAGGCTGCTAATGGGACTTTATTCAGTGAGGTACTTAATTAAAAGTAGCTTGGAATCCTGATAACAAAGTATAATAGAACCAGTTCTATGAAAAAATAGTGAAATAATAAGAGTGAAGATTACAGGGAGGGCTTAACACTCTTTACGTATGCAAAGTAATACTGATAGGTGCCAGAGAGCAGTCTGCACAGGTGGGAGTAAGAGGAACCCAGCTTAATGTGTGTGATGTAACTTGGATGACAGAACTTCTCACTGGAAAATACTTTTAATGCCGTCACATTTTATGTGACAGCGTGCAGAAATAGTGTTTCTCTGTGTAGAAGAACGCTGGCCTACTTTCTGGAAACTTCAAAGTCCCCATTGAATTAATTCTTAGGAATATGCTTTGAAACTTTGAAGTGTTTGGGGGAATTTGAACTAGATGACTTGGCGGGCTCTCCCAGCTTTAGGATATGATGCCTTAGAGCAATATGAAGGTAATTAATGGCTTACCTAAGGTGCTTTTAGCTTTTTGGGAGAAATGACAAACATTTTTCATTCTATGTAACAGAATAGAATTACAATAGCAGATTTCAGCAGGTAACTTACCTAAAAGATTGTTACCCATGTGACATGGGATTTAAATTGGCCTCTGCACACAGCAGCACTATTTTGGCAAATTTCTTCTTGGTGTTAAACTAAACTATTTTATTTTTAGAAATAGCTTACATGATTTTACAAATTATTTTCTAGATGGAATAGGAATAAATCCTGCACAGACTGCTGGTGAGTATCTATTTGAAAACTCATGGAGGAGTGAGTGAGCCTATGTCTGTCAATTGACAGTGAATATTTAATCTAATTAGACTTGCTAGGATTATAATAGGATGAGCTGCTTTTTTTTAGAGATTCAGCCTTTACCTATGGTTCTGAGTAATAATTTGTTTCATTATGTCTATCAATTATGAGTGGTTTTGGCTATAATATCAGTAAATCTAATAGTGGCTTATGCATTGAAAGTATTTAATTAATACACATAACAGAAAGTCTGATGGTAAGATTGTACTCTCATGGAAATAATGATTTTTGACTTCTTGAGGTAGTGCATGTAAATGCATTATTCTTAGCTATTGTAAGTGCTAATTTTTTAAGGAGCTGAGTCCAGACTCAGCTTCAGCCTTCAGAGTGAGACATTGATGCTGTAACAAGCAGGCAGGGTAAAAGTCTTCTATATAATTAAAAAAAGTCTAGAACTTTTAAAAAATTACTGTGTATGATTTAAATGTTTTCTCTGGGACTTATAAACTAATTGTTTTAAAATTGATCATAGCATTAATATAGTATGTCCTCATTCTTGAGCAATAGTTATTTTTAAATTATTCTAAAAAATTTTTGTATTATAACAAAATTATACTATTTTTTATAGACCTCAGCTTAGAATTCAGCCATGCAGAAAATTAAGAGAGATCCAAAATTACAGATTTTTGTTACTTAAAATCAGTTTTAAGTGTATTACTGTATTAAATGTAAAAGGTTATTCATTGAACATTGTGAAGCACTTTATTATATAGGTGCCTTTAAACTTAGTAGATAAAGATTTTGTTTTTCTCATTCTAGGAATTTTCACTAGTTTACATTAATTTGAATTATTGCTTATTCTAACATATTGCTTGTTATATTACCTTTAAAAATTGAATTGTGCATATCATTGGGAATGAAGAAACTCTCAGCCAGCAATTCACCCCAGAATAGGTCATGGCATCCAAATTCTTAGCACTGTGGCAATTTAGATTTATTATCATTTTTTGTTTTTAGGTATTTTATTGTGTAATAAAGCAAGATTTTATGATTAAATAATTACACTGTTAGCTTGCTGAGTATACTTGTTAGCATTTTTATGACTGGTGTTCTTATTTAGAAATTTTAAACATTTGTTGGGTTGGTAGATAGGAAAAGGTTAGAAACAGGACTTGAAAGCATGAAATTTGGTTCTGATGATGCTTGAGATTTTTGCCTACTTTACTTTTACCTGATTTATTTATAGTTATGTAATAATTGTTGGAATATTAAGATAACTTGTTTTTTAGATACCTAACTTTGTGTTTTGTTTTTGTGTAGGAAATGTTTTCCTAAAACATGGTTCAGAACTACGAATTATTCCTAGAGATCGTGTTGGAAGTTGTTAATATCTGCTACTTGGAACATACAATTTCCTTTCAGAATAAATACTGATATTGATATTTTTTGTTGTGAAATTGAAATCAGGCATTGAATATATAATGAAAACCCCAGGAGTCAATGGACTAATGAGAAGTGACTTTTCTGTGCCTTCCTGTTCACACTCTTCATGTGAAGAGGCAGTGCTTAGAATGGAGGAGCTCCCCACAGAAGATCATACAGTCTTTGGTTGCTACCTCAAAGCACAAGCAGTTCGTTCTTTGGGGTAAATGGGTTCTCCAACTGTGTTTTATAACTGGAGGATGTTTCTGATAATTCTATCTGAGAACATTTGGAAAATTAAAACTAACTGAATATTACATGTTTGTTTCAGTTAAAATATAAAAGGATTATGGATCATGGATGGTAGTTTGGCTTGATAGCATCTGATATGCAGACTCATAATTTGATTCTTAATTAATTATATATAGTAATTTCTAATGGAGGCAGTAGACACATCAGTGAATACTCAACTGTCTTACCATTTTATCATTTAGATTTGAGTTTAATACCTTATGTGTCATAAATTTCAATTTAATATCAAATAAAAATTGAATTTTTTATCTAGCTTTTATGTATATAGATTGATGTCCTATACCCAATTTTAACAGTGCTCTTGCAGAATTCACTATTGGTGGTGGTAGGAATTGACGATACAGTGGAACCTGAGCTTTGCATTCCTTTGTTAGTCTCTTTCAGTACAAACTTTTACAGCAGCGATTGTTAAGAACCCTTATGTTTAAAGATGGTATTTTTAAGCAGCATTCAGGAATAGAGAATTGCTGCAAAGAAGATCTGAAGGTCAAAGCTGATTGGAAATGCTGATGTTTATACCCTGAAGACTCAGCTTTCAAGGAAGGGCTAAGATTAGTCTCCTAAGTGACTAAGGAGCCAGGAGAAGCAAGATGGGGAAGCCCAGATGACCAAACTTCTGGTAAGGAGGAAAGCAACAGGGTAACAGGAAGGGGACCAGAAAGCTGTAGCAGAGTGTCGTAGAAAAAGCCAGCTGGACAGAGCTGCAGAGATTATGTTGGGGAGAACTGAAGAGAAAACAAAATGCTGGATATGGTCAAAGTAGCAGAAGGCAGTTAGAGAAAGCAAAGTGTTGGCCTTGTCAGCATACAGATTGAAAATAGGTCTCACGAGAATACAAAGAATTGCATAATATAAGGAAGGATTTTATTTGCCCCTCAGAGGAAACCAGTCTCTGTGCAAATCTTGAAAGATGAAGTGAAGGCTCACAGTGATTCCAAATCAGCATTTGAACCACTGTGTTTTAAATGATGAGCTCTTTGGAGGCAGTGATTGTGTCTGTCTCGTTCTTTCTAGAGCTGGAAATGTAAATACTTGCTGAATTATTCATGAATAAATTCTCTCAGACCAATTTTTATATTAACATGTTTCATTATCTTCCCTGTGATAGGTCCTGGATTCACTGGGGGGAAAAAATATAAGAAAATTCAGCTGAATCAGCATTTGCGGGATGCCATTGTTTATAAAATTACCAATAAAGTTAAAAAATGAACAGGATCTGAATTACCAAAGGAAAAATTTCTTCCCTGAGGTAAAAATAAATATACTGCTTTGCTGATGCTTGAGAAAGTTTTTATTTGAGAGGGATTTTATTTGGGGGGTCTCGCTCTGTCACCTAGGCAGGAGTACCTTGACCTCAGCCTAGTTCACAGTAACCCCAAACCCCTGAGCTCAAGCAATCCTCCTGCCTCGTCCTCCCAAGTAGCTGAGACTACCAGTGCCTCCCACCGCGCCTGACTAATTTTTCTATTTTGAGTAGAGACGGGTCTCACTTTGCTCAGATTGGTCTTAAACACTTGAGCTCAGTCTTTCACCTCATTTTCCCAGAGAGCCACCATACTCAGCTGAAAGTTTTCATTTATTTTTATTTATTTATTTTGAGACGGAGTCTCCCTCTCGTCACCTTGGGTAGCGTGCCATTGCATTGCATCCTCATAGCTCACAATAATCTCAAACTCTTGGGCTCAAGTGAGCCTCCTGAGTAGCTTGAGACTACAGGCACCTGCCATGAAGCTCAGCTAAATTTTTCTATTTTTAGTAGACATGAAGCTTCACTCCTGCTCAGGCTGGATTTGAACTCCAGAGCTCAGACAATCCTCTCACTTCAGCCTCCCAGAGTGCTGGGGTTACAGGCATGAAAAAAATTTTTTTGTAAATAAAATCTAATAACTCAAAAGCCTGTTTTTCAGGAAATTAACTCTTCATTAACCCAAAATTTATAAATACCAACTCCTGCATTTTTGGTTTAGTTTCGATTTTCCTGCATTCTGATTGTAGCACACAAATCTGCCTGCTGTATTGCATAAGTAAGTTTATGCTGTTCTGTGCCATGAAAGTAATTCATTTTATATTTTTGTTCTTCTGTTTGGAAGTTAGATTGTATTGAGTTCCCGAAAACATTCTATTAAACAACTAGACATTTTGTTATTAAATAAATATGATTTGTAATTTCTTTGTGCAGAATGATTTTAAGTAGTTTAAATGCATTATTGGTCCATAGTTAATATCTTAAGGAAATACATTTTGTTACACTATCAACCACTTTGTGTACTCTTACTTCATTATTGTTACTCTTAATCATTAGCATATCTGTTCAGCCAGTGTATAACAAGTGAAGAAAGAAAAGGGCAGAGATGACTAATGGCCGTAAGTCACGGAAATGATAAGTGAGCATGGTGACATTCCAGTCAGCAGTACTACACACTCCACATTTTTACTGTGTATGTTTAAAAACAGATACACAAAGTACTTAATGTGTCATAGTTGCCTATAATATTCTATGCAGTAACAGGTCCACATTTGTAGCCTGTAAGCAGTAGGCTATGCCATGTAGGTGTGTGAGTGTGCTTGTGATGTTCACATGATGACAGAATTGTGTAATCATTTCTCAAAGTGTTCTTGTCACTACATGGTACATAGTAGTAGTTTCCAATGCCAGTTATTTTTTATAGGTGCCAAACCTGGGTGATAATCCTAGTCACCTAGAAATTAAAAACACAAATCTTCAGAAACCACCCCTCAGATTATGACTCTGGAATTGTATGTAAGAACCTCTGTAAAAAGCAGTCCTGGTGATTTCTGCTGTGCAGGTGGTTTGAAATTAATGAGAAGCTCAACCCTCTTACTTTATAGAATAGAATGAGGTCTAAGCTAAGGAGTCAAAATAACTGGAAAATGTTCCATGATCTTGTTCAGTGCACTTTTCCACTGCTATGTTTTCTAGTAGCTTGATGGGTGTGAAGATGCCAGCTAACACTTCCCACACTCAACTGGTACTAAAAACCTCCTTTCAAATTTCTCAAGTCAATAGTTTTAGATATTTTTTAGAACCAGTTATTCAGAGTAAAAATCAGTGGGAAGAAAACTGAGTCCTATTTAATCCACTCTTTGCCCAAATGAAAATATTGAAACTCTCTACCAAGTTTTTCACCCAAGGACCTTGAAATATTTGTGAATTGGAAGCATTGATACACTTTAGTGGAATGATTCTAAGTTAGCTGAGATTAGTGTTTCTGAGGTCATTTATAAAACCACACACAAATATGATTTCCTTAATGTAATTCGTCCCAAAGAAATTGGCTAGACACCTGTCTGTCGAATATTTTACTGGATAATTTCACTTACCACTTACATTGTCTAATTCTTTACTACAGTGCCAAGTTATTTCCCCCATTTTATAGAATAAAGAGGCTTAAAAAAGTTGAGATTGGAAATTTGAACCCATGTTTTGACTTTGGAACTCTGCATGTTATACTGGGACAATATCATTGTCTGCAGGGTATTAGATCTGTACTGGATTAAAAATTTTAAAGTTTTCAAAAAATGGAAGATTTAAATATCATTTCCGAATACCAATTATGTGTGTAGTGAAATGAATGGCATTACTTTTTAAAATGTATAAATATGATAAAATTTTAAGATGTTATTATAAATCAACCAAATGAAGATAATGATACTGGTATACTTCATAGGGTGGCTTGGTGGCAGTAGGGACTGTCCCCCTATATTCATCAGCCTTGTCAGATAGTTCATGTTTCTAATTATAATTTTTTTGGAAATGCAGCTGCAAGATTAGTCACCTAATAACTTAACTCTCCAATCAGATTACTGCCCAAAAGCCTTTTTAATGCAGAAATTCTGAGTGAGTGCTAGAAATGAATAAATCATTACTTAAAACAAGCTATTCAGACCGTTAATTGAGATACTTCTTATACTATTATTATTTTTCATTTTTCATTTCAGATTAATATAAGGGTACATACAATTAAGTTACATAATTTGCATTTGTTAGGCAAAGTCTGAGTTGAATTTGGACCCTATACTCTTGAAGAGCACAGCATAGCCAATCTATTGCCCACATCCTCCATGTTACCTGAACCCAGGTATCTGTCGGTCATTCTTTCTTCCTTTCTCTTGCCATATCAATCACCAAATTCCCTTGGTGCTGTTAACAAAACGTACCTCCTAGTCATCTAATTAAAGCCCTCATCTTCTCATATAATCTGTTACAAAAGAGCTCTCCATTCCCTCTTTTCCTCGTCCACACTGTTGCTGTAATGAGTTTTTGCTATGGAAATGTGAGTTTGTACTTTCACTAGTCAAAATCCTGCTGAATAAAAATCTGCACATGACATGAGACCCTTCATGGACTAGTCTGTTTAGACTCATCTGTTACTACTGCTCTTAGTTTCTGCAGCTGCACGGAACTGCACACAACACTGCCTCTCTGCTGTGCCGTGTCACACTTCTGTGCCTTTACTTTCTCCGTTTGTCTTCCTGGAAAACCTAGTACTTATTCTTTTAAATTCAAAAGCCATCTAGTCTTTCCTCATTTCTCCCTCGAGCATTATTTGTCTCTAAACTGTGCGTTTTATAAAAGTCTTACAAACAGAACTAAAACTGAGCTTCCAAATTACTTTACCCATAATAAATACTTTGTAATTGAAAGACTGTATCAAAGAAAGAATACTTTGAAAGCTGGAGCTATTTGTATCTCATACATTCTACCAAAATATTTAGCTAACCAAATAATCTGTTTCTTACAGTATGAATTTATTGTCTCAGAAATGAAGTAATGGTTTTTTAGAAAGTTCAAAACATTCTGCCATTTCTAAACAAATATGTATTAATTATTAGCTATATGCTGGATATTGTTCAATACTGGAAATGAAATACACTTAAGACACATTTATTCTTGTTTTTTGGGCTCTCCAAAATTTATATATTTGAAAGACATCAAAATTATCCAGTGTAGTAATCGTGGACATGAAGATGCATATCAAACCGTTTTTTAGGTGCTGGGTAAGTGCAGGCACTTTATACACATCATCTCATTTAGTCCTTCACCTCTTCACAAAGCACCAAGGTTGCTTTCTTCACTTTCCTGTTAAGGAAGTTGAGACTTAGGTCAATGTGTTTAAGGTTACAGTGAGGTTGACTCTCTTAGTCTGTGTGCCTATGAATTCCACAATGTGAGTCATGTTTGCCACCATTTTTTCTGGAATCACTGAAATAGTTTTCCAAAATGAAAATGAGCATGTCTGCAAGAGGCTCGGAGATTGCTATTTAACCACACTGTAATCTTACTTTGCTTAAAAATTTTAACATTCAACAGTTCTACATAAACACTTGCACTTGCAGATTCCTATTTGGTGAATATATATATTTATAGCAACAAAAAGAATTGTGAACATTTGAGAAGTGGACTTCTAGCCCTATTATCTACTTTGCTACATAAAGGATGTTATAATTTTGTTACTGGATGTGAAACACTGGCCAGGTTTGGCAGACAGATGCAGAAAGCCAGTTTTTGGCATAAGTCTCAGGTTTTCTGGCAAAACTTGTTAGCAATGTAAAAGCTGTTATTGAGAGCATATTGTGATGATACATCATGTCAATATTTGTTTGACTGAGTAACACTTGGATTTAATAAGTTAATTCTTAAGTGCACAGTTTACAACTGATGAGCTGTTTTAGAAATAAACTATGTAATTTTTGTCAGTGCCACAAACATTTTGACAAGTCTTAAATAGAGATGCTGTGATTTTTTAGATAAATGTATGGATGGATTAGGACTTTTTGAATTATCCTTAGGTGTAGAAATGAAACACAGAAACAAGGAATGAATAAATGAGTGACTCACAAAGGTAAATTACTGGGTTACAGAGAGGGTCATGCTGTCTTGTGGGGAATGGCAACTTCCTATGCTATCTCAAGACAATGGAACATGACGATTTCAGAGGGATGTGGGCACCATGACAGATCTAGTGGTTTGCTGTTAGTCATATATACCTATTTAATCTTGAACTTTCATAATCCTGCTATTTAATTGGAGTAGGGAGCAGAAAAAAGTAAGGGACTCCACTCAACAGGGTTTATTACTAAAGGCTTAACTGGAGATGCTTCCCAATACAGAAAAATGTTTAAAATATTTTGATTTAATTTTAACACATTATTTTATGTATTACATACTATATTCTTAAAGTAAAAGAAAAGAAAATGTTACATGTTAGGAAAATCATAAGGAAGTTAAAATACATTTACTTTTCACTGAGCAGCAGAGGGCAGTCCTAGAGGGCTTCCTCTTCTCGTCTTCACCGGGTAAGTAGTCTTGGAGAAGGAAGAGGAGGGGTTATTTTTGCTGTCTCAGGGATGGCAGAGGTTGAAAATCTGCATGTAAGTGGACCACACAATTC
Source organism: Otolemur garnettii (assembly GCF_000181295.1). Classification (NCBI taxonomy): domain Eukaryota; kingdom Metazoa; phylum Chordata; class Mammalia; order Primates; family Galagidae; genus Otolemur; species Otolemur garnettii. The sequence continues at coordinate 1,798,701 of NW_003852549.1, forward strand.
CAGCTTGTTTTGCCCCTACCTCCTTCATTACCTACCTTGATTCCCACCACTTGCTCACAGTCTCTGAAAAGCTGTGAGTCCCATGAAGACTTGCCAGAAATGTGCAATGTGCTCACTTTTTGTTTGTTTGTTTGTTTTTAGCTTTGCAGTTTTTGGCCGGGGCCAGGTTTGAACCTGCCACCTCCAGTATATGAGGCCGGTGCCCTACTCTTTGAGCCACAGGCGCCACCCACCCGTGCTCACTTTCTCTGCTCCCTTTTGTAGTATTCTTCACATTTGGCCTTGTAGCCTCACCTCATCCTCTGTCTAGATGGCTTTGGGTTTCTTTCTATTTTGAGTGTGGATTTTTTTTTTTCCTTGATCAACTCTTAATACCTTTGCTGATTTCAAACAGTCCCACACATCATCTCCTATTTAATAATGAGTTTAAATTGACTGTTCCAATTATAGGGATTGAAGAACATTCTAGAATAAGAAAGAATTTTTCCTGTGTTGTCCAATGCAGCAGGACTTGAGTAAACCTATAATTAATTAGTAGATCTTCCTCTTTATGCATTTATAGTTCTGAAGCAGTTGTCAGGATTTCATGTGTGAGTGAAATACACAGGGTGAAATACTTTCTTTTATTTTATTTTTTTTCATCACCACTACTTTCAATTATCTCATATCTTGTATTACAATGAGTAATAATTTTGAGGGTTATATGGTTAGCTCCAAATGATGTGACAGATAACGAGTGCTATAATATTGCAAAGAATTATGGAAGGCTGGGGCCATGTAAATGAGCTTACAGCAGTGGGGATGATTTGAGCAGGAAGCTTGCAGAGAAGGCCTGTGGGAAGGGTTCATGGATTGAGTCAGTAAGAATGTTTTGAGCACTTACTATGTAGCTAAACATTATCAGAGACAGAGTAGTGAGTGGAAAAAAGAAAGACAGGAAATAAATGATCAATATAACATCAAGTGCAATGATCTAAAAATAAAAGTCAAAGCATGGCATTTTAACTAAGGTGTAAGAAGTAAGTTCAATTTTAGGAAAGATGATGATGTGTGCTCATATGTAGTTGCGTTAGAGACAGTAGTCCAAATAGTAAGAAGAAAACACAAAACGCATTGTAGAAAAACTCCAGGTGGTTCATGCAGTCTAGGTGAACTTGCCTCTGGGCTCCTGTGGTACCATCTTGCACAGCCAATGGGAAGAATGTGGAAGCAGCCAGTGGAGTTCAGTTGAAGGGACGGCTAGGGGCTAGGTCTGTAGGAACAAAGTTGGAAGCCAGGAGCCCAGTTAAAGGGATTTTCCAGCAAGAGGCAATTATTAATTCAACAAGAGTGATAGGAGTGCTAAGATGTCATTGACTAAGGCTGTGGTCTGGACTGTAGACCTGAGTGGGGAGTTGGGCACCAGTCCCATATACCCAGGGTGGCAGGTTCAAACCTGGCCCCAGTCAAAAACTGCAACAACAACAAAAAAGGATTTACTGGTTGCATGCTGAATGTAAGAGAAAAAGAAGAGTAAATGCTGCATCTACATTTTTGGCTGAACAAGTAACTGGTTTGGTGATTTGCTAGGACGGAAAGGTTTGAGATAAAACATCCATCTTTGAGGGAGGGGTGGGACTTGCATTAAGAGCTTGACTTTGGATACCTAAAAGGTAAGTAAACTCTTAAGGAGCAACGGGCCACCTAGTCTAGGCTTTAGTGCCCTGAACAGCTGACAATGTGTCCGTTTAATTGAAGTTTAACTTTCAACTTTTAACCTTAGTATTTAACTTTCCCAACTCATGGAATCTATCCTCAAAGTAAATTTATCTGTGTCATCTAAACTTTCAACATCTATTCTTTGAGAAAAGCTCTCCCTCTGTCCTTGGATAAAAACTGAGAAAGCCCAGGCAGTCTCACTGCTTTTCATGTCACTATTAAGTACTAAAAAGAAAAAAAAAATTATCAGAATTTCAGTCCTGAAACTTGAAAATTCAGAACCATAATCAGTGCTTCCAACTTGATCCCAAACCCAATCACTTCTCCTCCCTCTCTCGAGCTGTGCAGGGAGACTGGATGCCTGCAGTTAAATGCAGTCCACGGAGTTCTCAGGGATCAGGCTTGGGACGTAGCTGTAGCGGGAGGCCCAGGCCCTGGACAGGAGCACAGCTGAGGGGGAGGCTGCAGCCCAGCGCAGCGTCCTGGCTCTCTACGGCCTTCCCTTCTTCCACTCGCTCCCTTTCCCTGTTGCTGCCTCTAGTTTCTGTGCCAGGAGTTGAGCAAGAGCAGAGGTAGGTGCTGAGGGGAACACCCAGTGGTCCTCACAGGCTGGCGGGTGCTCTCTGCTGTGTCCCGCGACTGTGCACCTGTGTGGTGGTCAGGACGCGCCTCCCCCATCTCGCTCGCGCTCTTCCCGCTGACAGTGGACCATCTCGCAGTCTGTTCAGCACTCCTTTCCCAGACACTGAGTTTGGAGTTCCACCTCCGGTTTCTCTCCCTGCGCAGATTCTATTGGCACTGCAGACAAATTTATTGTAGGGATCTAATAGAATCCATGAAACTGACATGTATTCCGCGGCATTAATTCCATATCTTTTGATCTTTAATATTTGGCTTGTCAGTGACGGCCCGTTTCTCTCAGTCACAGGCTCACCGAGCCAGCCGCAGGGTGCAGGAGTCACGGGGTGGGCTCCCGATTGCCCTGCAGCTCTGCCCCAGTGAAGACCTCCTGAAGCTTTTCTTAGCGCTAGCGTTAGACTCTTAAAATAGTTCTTCCCAAAGAAACTTTCTTCACAAATTCCATCTCTTGAATTACAAACTTTTTATGCAGTCAATGACCAATTAAATTATGCAAGTTTGTTTTGAAGGTTTCTTTTTTATAATTTTTCACATTGCTGTGTAAATCTGTGGTCTTAGAGGCTTGACAAAATGTTTACAACTCCTTACATTTTAAATGCATCATCTCCGTTAATCTTCACAACAAACTTGAATCTAGGTTTTGAGGGTCAGAGAGGTTAAATAATCTGGATCTTATCCCAGTCCTCATAAAGATGGCCAAAAAAGTTTTTGTACTGAAAATTTTAAGGGTGACTCATAACTAGCAAGTTGAAATTTTTTTATTCCTCCATGCAGGCATCTATTCACTGATGATACAAACTTGAGTTGCCCTTAGAAGTTAACAGTCCATGCTCCCAAGGCTCGGAAAATCAGGCAGGCAGGCAGAACTTTCTAGCTGCTTCAGCTGTCTCTCACGGGTCTCATCGGATGTTCTCATCTTTTGCGTAAATTGTGAGAAACCTCCATTACTGCTTTCTGCTCACACAACTGTAGCCTTCATTGGATAATTCAGATGGCAGCTAGTAAATAGCAGAAGACCCTCCAGAGGACCAATGAGGCCAAGATCCTTGGATCTGGACACAAGTTGTACCCCTGCAATAAACATGTGGACTAACACAAGAAAGAAAAGAAAAGAAAA
>NW_003852549.1:1802174-1839416 GCF_000181295.1 Otolemur garnettii
AAAAGAAAAGAAAAGAAAAGAAAAGAAAAGAAAAGAAAAGAAAAGAAAAGAAAAGAAAAGAGAAGAGAAGAGAAGAGAAGAGAAGAGAAGAGAAGAGAAGAGAAGAGAAGAGAAGAGAAGAGAAGAAAAAGAAAATCTGTCAACTGTAAAACAAAAAGGCAAGGCCACAGAGCAATGCCACAACCAGACAGAGGAGAAGCTCAAAAGAGAGCTTAGAGTTCAGGAATGAAGATGGGAGAAGGGTCAGAGACCCCACGGGTGATGGACAGTCATGGGGTATGAAGTGGCTGGAGAGGCAGATACATTGGTGTAGATGTGTACCAGGGAGTGTTGAGAAATCAGACATTTAATATGACACAACTGCAGTCTGATCCAAGAAGCAGAAGGAAACTGGAAGTGCAGGACTTGTTCTGTTCAATGCCTCCTGGTAGGAATTAAAGACCTACCTTAGGGAGATGCTTAAATAGGTTGAATAGTGTCAGTAACGACAGATACATATGCTGGCAGAACAATTATTCTTCATAGATACTTCACTGAAAATAAACTATAAGTAGAATTAACAGTGTCTGAATAAACTTTTCAATTGAAATTTCCTAACCCCTGTGAGAACAGCCCACATCACCAAGTCCCAAAGTTGCAGATGCTGGCACAGATGTGAAGAGAGGGGAACACTTACTTTTACACTGTTGGTGGGACTTCAGATTAATACAGCTTCTATGGAAAGAAGTATGAAGAATCCTCAAGGAACTCAAATTGGACCTCCCATTTGATTCCACAATCCCATTGCTAGGCATCTATCCAGAAGAAAAATAAATCATTTATCATAAAGACATTTTCAGTAGATTGTTTTTTGCAGCTCAGTTTACTATTGCCAAGATGTGGAAACAACTTAAATGCCCATCCAACCAGGAATGGTTTAACAAAATGTATACCATGAAATCCTATTCAGCCGTAAAAAGGATGGAGAATTGACATCTTTTGTATTTACCTGGATAGAGGAGAAACACATTCCTTAGTAAAGTATCATAGGCACAGAAAGGCAAATACCCAATGTACTCAATACTAACACAAAGCCAGCAAATCGTCTAATACACATCCACATAAGAGAAAAACTCAATTCAATTCAAGTTGGGGGAAGGAGAGAAAAGAAGGGATTGGTGTCCTCCTACTTAATGAGCAAAATGTTAGGGTGTGTGGCACAGCTCTTGCATATGGGACACAACTACAAGAGGGCCTTAACCTAAAAATGCAAATATTGTAACCTGGTTGGTTGTACCTCACATTAACCTGAAGTTTAAAATACATATATTTATAGTAACAAAGTTAGTGTCAATGAAATGATGTAATGCCTAAAAAAAAAAAGAAATACCAATTTTAAAGTATAAGCTTATGTATTAATCCACTAGGGCTGAATAACAAATTACCAGAAATTAGATGGCTTAAACTACAGATATTTATTGTCTGTAACAATAAGTAACCAAATCAACAGCTTAGTAGGGTTCGTTCTTTCTGGCTGCTATGAAGGAAGGATCTATTCCAGATCTATCCTTGGTTTATAGCTGGTCATCTTCTCTGTCTCCTCCTCTCACCTTTGTTCTGTCTCAGTGTCCAAATCTCCTCCTTATAAATACATCAGTCAGATTAGGACCCACACTGATGACCTCATTTTAACCCCATTACCTCTGTGAAGGCCCTATCTCCAAATGAGATTACACTCTGAGGTACTGAATATTAGAACTCCAACATACATTTTTGGGGGCGAGGGGAATAATTCAACCTATAACAGCCTACCTCAAACTATTTATCAATCACAGCTTTCTAGATAAAGCCATTCATTAAATACATCAATTACAGAATGTTTTCTAAAAATATTTGCTTGTGTAATTACAATTCACAAACCAAATCAGAAATTTATGAGCAAAGCTTTATACTTTTAGAATAGTCAATTAAATAAATTGGAATAAACGGAAGGGAAAATTAAATTCATTATTAATCCCCAAATTTCACTGAGTTTCTGACAACAACTTATTACCAAGTGCTTTAAGCAGGAAATGGTACTCTGAATTTCACTTTTATGTTGGTCCTTCCCTAGAAACACTACATTGTAGGGAAGCAATACCGTAAAGGTATGCAGCTGAAGGAACTAAGGAAATTTTGCCCCAAAATATGACTTCTTGGTGTAAAGATTATTTTGAGTTAAAGGCCATTCATAATCAGGAAGCCTTGAACAAGGCCTTTCCTCTACCTACCTAAAATCTAAAGGGGCTGCTAACTTATCACATGCTAATAGACCCAGGCTTCAAGGTCATTTGAAGCATAATACTGGTCTCTCAGGTTAATTTACAGATCAATCTGTTTCCCTCCATCTACACATCTCCCTAGCAACCACTTACTGCAACTATACTTTCCACATTCTCCCCCCTCCCTTCCAAAAAGCATCTATAAAGTTCTCTGACCACCATTGAGACTTTGGGTAATCATTCTTATGATTTCCTCCCATGTGCATGGCATTTGGAAATAAAACTTTCTCTTATTAATCTACCATAATCATGAGTTGATCTTTCAGTGGTCCAACCAAAGAGAAAAGAGCAGTTTTTGCTGTGATCCCAACACAGCTGAAGAGAATAGAAGTCTGGGCTCAAAATTCAAACATCATGATGATTAGTCCCCAGTCATGAGCTCAATTTCCTGCAAAGTTGTGCTCCTGAGATTTCTTAGCCTTGCATATTTTTCTGTGTACGACTATATCATTCCAACAAACAAAAAGATGAAAGACATTGATTCATCATTCAACATCATTCAGTAGCTTCTTTGACCCGGAAAAGTAGGGCACCCAAAATATCCTCTAAGGCAGCAGTTTTCAACCTGTGGGTCGTGACCCACAAGAACTGTATTAAAGGGCGGCAGCATTAGGAAGGTTGAGAACCACTGCCTAAGGAGACAAACTGTAAGCAAGAGGAAGCTATTAACATAGAAGCTTCATATTACAAGGGAAATTGAAGCAGCCAAGCCAATTTCCCTTGTTGACGAGATCTCAAAATAGAAGATTTTAAAATGTGCCTGTAAAGCCTTTTTTAAAGTAAAATTTTTAAAAGTATGATAGGCCATATATAAAAAAGAACATCCAACCTGCTTACCACAGTAAGCTTTTTTCCTCTTAGCAGATTCAAGGCACAAGCTAATTGCCTTTCGGTGCTGCTTTGTTACCAGGGTTCTAAGTAATCCACTCCCAGGTGGCCCTCTTAAGTGCGGCCCCCCTGCCAATCAGCTATTGAGCCTTGAAACTGTAATTTCTTCTAGGCACTCTGTGCAAAATACATTCTTTCCCAATCTCTAACCTTGATAATTAGATGTGTTTAGTTAGAGTTAAAAATAAAGTGGAAAGTTATTCAGGTACAAGTTACTAACCTGGAGTGATGACAGAACAAAGGGGACTTCACAAAGCAAACTCACATTTTTGTGCAAGTCATATGTTTTAGACATTTTGCTTAGTGACTTATCTAATGTACCTCTCTATCCTCCATGATAATCTATTAATATACTGCATTTTGGATATTGAGAGAGAGAAAATGAGTAAATGGTAGAAGCAAGATTCAAACCCTTATCTGTTTGACTCCAAAGCTTCTATTCTTTCCACTCAGTTCCAGAAACTGAGGCATGGGGAGAGAATGATCGGAGCACACTTCACTGATCTCTTAACCCATCATCAGATGTTGCAGTCAGCTTGGGCAGCTATAACAAAACTCTGCAGACTGGGTGGCTCAAACAACAACATTTATTCTCACAGTTGCAGAGGGTGCAAGTCCAAGGTCAGGGTGCCAGCAGACTGGGTTCTGGTGAGGGCCCGCTTCCTAACTTACAGACGGCCGTCATCTTGCTGTGTCTTCATGTGGAGAAGAGTGGGGGCAAACCCTTGTGTCTCTTCTTACAAGAGTACAAATCCCCTTCAAGAGGGGTCTACCCTCTTGCCTCCAAAAGGCCCCACCTCCTAACACCATTACATAGGTGGTTGAGATTTCAACGTGTGCATTTCGGAGGAGCACAGACTTCCAGTTCACGATGTAAGGGCTCCTAATGTGCTGGTCTTAACTTTGCCTACATTGTCATCTATATCACTCTAATCATGTCTTATATGTGGATATACTTTGGGTCATTACTATTCTTCCTGACTGGGACACCCATTTCTATTCTTCTCCATCTGTGAGAGATTCTTAAGTAAATGCAGGGTGGATGTGAAGTCTGTGTGCAATTTAAAATAGTTTAACATAGTAAATTGCACATGAACTTTATGGACACCTTGTATAATATCACTCTCTTAGGAAACATGTAGAAATGCATCTGGCATTTATGGTTATTGCAATGGAGTTGGCGAGAAGCATCTGGGGTTGGGGCTGCTTAGTGGCTGCAATGCCAGGCCATGTGGGCAGCTTCATGCAACAGAGAATGGCTCTGTGTCAGCTGCCCATGGAGCCCCTGCTGAGACTCCAGGCTCCCAAGTCCTGCTATTGCTGTGAAGTTGTTGATGTCCTCCAGCTCTGGACCTGACATGGTCTGCTCCTCTACAGAAACGCAGAAACATCTCTTACCTATTAATCTGGGTATCTCTTATTGCACATATGATTTATCTTTCCAGCTACTCTTTTTATGCCCCTTGAAGGTAGGTATGTGTTTAATGTTTCATTATTCACAGTCATAATAGCAAATATTAATACAGTATGTATGTGCCAGCTACTGTTTTAAGTGCTTTACATACATATGAACTCATTTAACCCCCCATATCCCTATACAGTGTTACCTTTCTTATTTGTAGATAGAAAACCTGTAGTAAAGTGGAGTTAGGTTGAATAACTGGCACAGTGTCAGAGCTGTGACTCCTTTTGGAGTGTCTGGCTCCAGAATCAAATGCTTTGGACTCTGAATATAATGACCTCACCTAACAAACACGTCCTGAGTGCCTTTTGTAGATCAAATAAAAAAATAAGTCATACTTTGATTCTTTAGAAAATACTTATAAAATCTGTTAAGTATAGTAATGGAGTAACATACAGGCCCAAGGATGGGTCCCTAACTCAGCTAAAGGGAGGTCCAAGGATGGGTCCCTAACTCAGCTAAAGGGAGGTCCAAGGATGGGTCCCTAACTCAGCTAAAGGGAGGTCCAAGGATGGGTCCCTAACTCAACTAAAGGGGACTAAGGAGCCTCCTGACAAGAGGAACTAAACCTGGAGCATCAAGTGTGTGACACAGGGTGATAGAAATGAGTCTGGAGAGCTGGTGGAGGAAAATCGCAGAAGAGGCCTGTGAGACAGCCTAACCCTCACTGTGGTGGGAGCAGGGCTCAAGCAAGGCAAGATGGGCCATGTAAGAGTTGTATGATGGTCACCCTGGCATCTGGGTGAGGATGACATGAGGACCAGGCTGGTGATGGAGAAAGCTGCCAGCAGACTGTGGTAGTGCAGAGGGAGAGATGTTGAGGACCATGATAACTGTCTCTGTGTGGCTGTAATAAAACACTATAGCCAGGTGATTCATAAAGAACAGAGATGTGTTTCTGACAGTTCAGGAGCCTGGGAAGTCTCTGTTTCCAAAACGGAAACTTGCTATTGTGCCCTGACTTGGAGGAAGATGGAGGGCGCAAGTGGTTGGACACCGTGGGAAGTCTCTTTTATAAAGGTCTTAATCTCTTAATCAGGGCTTTACTTTCCTGTCTTAATCACCTGCTAGGGGCCCAACTTCTTAATACTATCACATTGGTGATTAAGTTTCAACACATGAAGTTTGGAGGACACATGAACCTTCCAACTGTAGCAATAACCAGGATGATGGTGGTGAAGGTAGATGACCAACAAGGGCATTGCTGTCTCTGCCCTGGCCTGTTGTGGGTGGCCTTCCCAGGCCACACTGACCATTCCATCCCCCACTCACCTTCTTAGGCAACCTGCTGTTCCCCACATGGACATAAACAACTTGCCTTGCATCAGTGAATTGCAAATCAAGCCCACATTTCCTAAACTCAGAGGGGATGGCAGCGTCTTCTACTGAGATGAGCTCTGGGCCTGGATATTGATATTTAGATTTAATCCTAGTGCTGCTTTTGATTATTTATGTTACTTAACCTCTGTTAATAGCCATATTTGTATAAATGAGGGAACTGAGAAGACCAGAAAGTATCAGAAAAGAAGGTATTGTTCACCCTTTTCCTGAGATAGCTGTTGCTTATTTTCTAAACACTAAAGTAATATTTTATTGTGAGTCTGTGAGTCTAGAAAGCATTCAATTATTTTATTTTGCAGAGAGCTCTCTGTGTTTTTATCATTTTGTCTGAAACAAGCTTATGTTTATTACTTTTAATCTGCAAGCCAGCTAAGCTGTGTCCGTGGTTCGCTCCAGTGGAAGTTCCATGGAAGTCAGTGGGATGTGTGATGATGAGCTGGTGGCTGAGTGTGGCCTGCGTTTCTGTGTGATTATCATGGAAGGGCACCGGCCAGAGAGAATCTGGAAGGTAAAGGGCTGCATTTGCACAACAATGTCTCCAAAAGATGAATCTAAACCGGGGCCTATGAAGGAAACCAGAGAGACCTGTCCAGTCCTCCCTTTCCACTTTCTCCTGCCAAAGCAGCCCTGTTGGTAGACAGTCTGAAAAGACATTTGTGAAAAGGCTGTATGAAAGCGAGTGTGTTCACAAGCACGTGTGCTCCCTGTGTGTGTGTAATGTGCATGCCTGTGTGGTTTGTGTGTAGTGTGTGTCCACGTTCATGGCAAAATAAGAATTGGAAAGAAATTCAGCTACAACTCAGGCTGTGGTCACTCACTCCCCTAGGGAAGTCACAGGGCAGGTAAATGTCTCCTGGCACCTCTCTCCTGGGCGGCTGTTGATGCATCGCCTCCCTTCTCTCGCCAACCCCCTCCCCCGTGTATTTGTATTTGAGCCCCCCATGGTCTATCCATTTTCACTCTGTGCCCACTGTGGTGCTTGGTGCACAGGAGGAGATCAAATTTGGTTAAATTATGACCTGATCAATTCTAGTTTTTATAATTTTTACTGTTCCAGAAATTTCTCTCAAACAGGGAAAAGGGTTATTTTTTAATATATGTGGTAGATACAGCATTAATACATAAGGATCTTTGCAACTCAATAAGAAAAGAAAAATACTGATTCAGAAGTAATTCATAGAAAAGAAATTTGGATAGCTTATAAGAGTATTTAAACATTTTAAACTCACTAGTGTTAACCTAAAATAGTCAAAAGGCTTAGGATTCAGTTAAAAGAGTTTATTCAAGAATGAAGAGCAAGAGTGGCCATCTGACACAAAAGAATGGTGATCACTGCTTGGGAAAAGTGAAGATTATTTATGTGGGAAAAAAGAGAAGTTCTGAACAGCAGCATTCTTTACACAAAGGCCAACATGCAGGCACAGATTTGGTCAGCTACTAAGGATTCTGCTGTAAGGGGTTATTTAACATTCTACTGTAATCAGGGAACAATCACAAAGATATGTGTCTCCAGTGTCACTGAGTCTAGGTTTGCACGAAGAGAGGTATTCTGGTTAACACATGAAACTCAGCACAGGGGTCAGGAAGCAAGGGTCATGCATCAGAGAGGAAGAAGAGCTGTGGTACCTGGCTCAGTTTTCAGGGCTTAGCTTTTCCCTTTGGCATAATAAACTTGGGAAAATCTAAAATTTTCTTTTCTTTTCATAACACAAATTTAAAAAACAGAAAAACTAAAACTTCAATCTTCAATACTACAGATACAAAATAATGCGAAGAGATCCTATTTTATCTGTGAAAATAGCAAATATTAAGTTTAAGAAATGATAAAATTGGCACTAGTGGGGGTAAGCGGTTGGAGAAAATGGACAGCAAGAGTTTTGTTTTGAATGTGTTGGGCTTGAAATGGCTACTGGATATTCAAATTGGGATGTGGAGTAGGCAGTGGGGCATAATAGCCTGTGGTTCAGAGAGGAAGTGTGGTTCTGGAGATGTGAAAGGAGAAATCACAGGCACAGAAATGGTGTTTAGAGCCAAGAATGGACAGAAAACACCTAGGAAGAAAGTGTGGAAGAAAAACAAAACGTGGTCCAAGAATTGTGTCCTGTAGTAACCCAACATTTCCAGCTTGAAAAGCATGGAATAGCTGAAAAACAAGACTGAGAAAATATTATCAATATTCAAGCATGAAAACAGAAAGGTATAGAAGAAAATTTTTCAGAAGAAATGACTGGCTGTGTCATATCCTTCTGAAAGGTCCAGAGAACAAGTACTAGAAATGGAACAATAAGTTTAGCAACATAGAATTTGTTATCAACTTAAGAGTAGTTTCCGAGAAGTGTTCAACTGAAAGACGGATGAAGAAAGATTGCAGAGAGAAATGGGGACAAAGGGCACTGCGTGTGGAGAGCCCTTCGGAGGATGCTGGTATTCTGTTGCAATCACTTAATGCATGTAGCATTCCAGAGATAAAACACAGTGTGTGTACAACAGACTGTCATATTTACATACATACTTACATACTGTTAAGGGGGCTAGAATTTAAACTTATACTTCAATAGGTAAAAATAATATTTCATTTTACTGTGTAAAAACTTTTATTTGTAATTGTAGTAAAATACACCTAACATGAAATTAGCCACCTTAGCTGTTCTAAGTGTACAGTTCAGTAGTGTTGAGGATATTTACACTGTTGTATAACCAATCTCTAGAGCAGGGGTTCTCAATCTGTGGGTTGCGACCCCTTTGTAACAATGAAAATACATCCTACAGATCAGATATTTACATTATGATTCATAACAGTAGCAAAATTATAGTTATGAAGTAGCAATGAAAATTGTTTTATGGTTGGGGGTCACCAAAACATGAGGAACTGTATTAAAGGTTCAAGGCATTAGGAAGGTTGAGAACCACTGCTCTAGACTGTTTTCATCCTGCAGAATGGAAACTGTACTCATTAAACTCTCCCTCCCCCACTCCTCCCCTGGCAGCCATTCTACTTTCTGTCTTTGTGAGTCTGATACCTCGGATTTAGATACCTCGGATATAGGTAAATGGACTCACATAGTATGTGTTTTCCTGCAACTGGATTATTCCACTTAGCAGGACATCCTCAAGGTTTATCCACAATGTAGCATGTGTCAGAACTTCCTTTACAAAGCTCAGCAGTATTCTACTGGGTGCATATACCACACTTTATTTGTCCATTCAACCATCAGTGAACACCTGGGTTACCTCTGCCTTTTACCTATGGTGAATAATGCCTCTATGAACATGGGCTTACAAGTATCTCTTTAAGACTTTAGTTTGTTTGGATAAATCCAGAAGTGGAATTGCTGAATCATATTTTAATTTTATGAGGTAACACCATCCTGGCTACTGCATTTTACATTTCCCCAACTATGCATAAGAGTTCCAACTTCTTCCTGTCTTTACTAACATTTCTTTAGTTTTATAATGGTCATCCTAATGGTTATAAAGTGGTATCTCACTGTGATATCTTCACTTCCTTAATAATTTGTGACATTGAACATATCTTCAAGTGTTGGCCATTTCTTTGGAGAAAGGTATATTCAAGTCCTTTGCCCATTTTTTAATCAGATTATTTTGTTGTTATTGTTGAGTTCTGGGAGCTCTTTATATACCATGTTTCCCCCAAAATAAGACATTGTCTTATATTTATTTTTTCTCAAGAAGACACACTAGGGCTTATTTTTAGGGGATATCTTATTTTTACTAAGTATAATACAACAATTTACATTTATTCAAATATAGTTAAGTCATCTCCTTCTGGAACCTGACAGGGGGAGCCAACCTTGTTGGTGGGGCTGGTGCTAGTGATACATGAACTCCTTTCCTCTAGCTGTTCACACATGCACAATAGGATGCCTGAGACCGTGGTTACCACACACCCACCCATGCAAGTGCGAATGGCTGGGAGAAAGGAGCTGTGGCAGATAAAAGGTATTCCAGTCTTCCTTACCTCTCTGTGCCAAAATGCATAGCCACACCCATCACTAGGTCTTATTGTTAGGGTAGGGCTTATATTTAACAAATGCATAGAAATCTTGCTAGGGTTTATTTTTTGGGTAGGTCTTATTTTGGGGGAAACACGGTATGCTGACATTAACCCCTTATGTGATATATAACTTGCAATTATTTTTCTCTCATTTGGCAGTTGTCTTTTTACTCCATTGATTGTGTTCTTTGATGCACAGCAATTTTTAATTTTAACAGTCTTTTTTGTTTATTTTTACTTTTGTTGCCAAGGCTTGATATCATAGCCAAGAAATGATTGCCAAATCCAGTATCATAAATCTTTTCCCTATGTTTTGTCTAAGATAGTTTTATAGTTTTAAATATTACATTTGTGTCTGTGATCCATTTTGAGTTGATCTGTGTATATTGTATAAGGCAAGCATCCAATTCATTCTTTTGCAAATGAATATTCAATTTTTTCAACACCATTTGTTGACAAGATTGTCCTTTCCCCAAGGATTGGGCTACTGTTACCTTTCATTTCTTTGTTTTATTTGTAAGATAATTATGGAGTATTAGAAAGTGCAGACTCAAAAGTTCTAACTGAAATTATGTGGAAAAATTGATTTAATCAGTTGAATGAGAGGTATTATTTAAATGTCAACAAAACAAAATGAGAATAATTTGAATTTTGCAGAAACTGGGGGCTACATGTACTGCATACATAACTTAATGTGTCCCCAGCTGAGGTGAAAGGGAAAGGGCTGATATGATTGCATTTCCATGAGACAGCCTGTGTGGTTATCAGCTGTAGGAGACGAGACGCTTTCCTATTACAGCTGAGTTTGTAGTGCTGTAATTGAAACACTCTAGGCTGTTCAGAGTCCAGTGAAAAGAAAGCAGATTTTTTGCAAGTCATTTTTGTCTGAAGGAATAAAAAGAAGCCACCTATATTAATTTTTAAAGCTTTATAAAATGACTGGTGACAGCTCTCAGAAATGAAGCCAATAGCAGCATCATGCAAACTTCAGCTAGAAACTGGGCAGCATCTCGACTCAAGGGAGTTTGCTTTTCAGTACTTTGATTACTTGAGGCCAGTAGGATCACCTCCCTTTCTCTAAGCTCTTCTTCATTTTGCTGATTAGATTCCACTGCTTATTCCTCAGCATTCACTTGGCCAAAAGTGGCACCCCTGCCTGCCCTTTACAAAACCTTTCATTTCATGCACATGGTGGCATTGTCAGTAACAAGGACTCTTAGCCACAAATGATGTCTAAGCATGTGGCAGAGGTTGTCTAAAGTGCTTGGCGTGTCTTTAATTCATTTAATCCTAAAATACACAAATGGTGGGTAGGAAGCGAATCCCTACCAGCAGGCCCATAACCTCCTATCTCCCTTCAGTGGGATTGCTTAGGAAAGAAAAAACTAACTGAATTGAATTTCCCTTCATCCACCTTAATAACCAGGCCTGATAAACACATGAATGCTATTTATTAGCAGGAATTTTAAAGTCCTTACCTGCAAAATGCTTTTAGTGGGATATAGTTGGTCAGGTTGGGGTGCTTATTATAAATGAATCTTTAATTTAAGGATTAATCAGATTTTCTTCCCTGTAAAACCTCTTGTAAGATAGTTAATAGGCCATTCAAGATGTTTTATAACCAAATTTCTCCTTCTATTTAAGCTGTGTTCTTCAGCAAGTTTTACGTAACACTTTACATGTTAAACTTGAACCAGAGGCATTGCAATGAGGAAGACAAAGGCCAGTCAGGATTCTGCATTGATGTTCTCTGATGTCTCTATGGGGGGAGAAATGCTTGCCTGAACTTGTTATTGCCCCCTTTTTTGAATTATTAGTTAAACTGGTAGAATTTGTTACTTGTAGTCAGTCCGATTTAACTATTCAACTCTTCAGGCTGGTACAGAGGGTATTACATTTATTCACAGTTTACAGATGAAGAAATTATGAAACATGAAGTTAAGTAACTTACTGAAGGTCTCGCCCAAGTTAGTCCTCAAGTCAAGGCTTGTCTTGTTCTTGTTACTGTGCTGTACTGTCGCTTTCTAGTTTCCATTACTTTTTGGTCTAAAATCCTGCTATGGAGGAAATTTGTTTTGCTAGCAGACCAAAGTAAGTCACCACTGTCTCATCTGTCTCATCTGTCTCACCACTGTCTCATCACTTACTCATCTGTCAAGACAAGTTAGTGCAAGAATTACTCCCACTCATTTTTTCATCTGAGTCTAGGGTGGGAATAATCCCAATATTTTTAAATATTGTATTTAAATACAAATAGATATTAGATACATTGCCAAAAATGTATCTGTTAGACTAATGATTCCATAGATCATCCTATATTTGTAGTTATGGTCCTACAGATGATATGTCTCTGTGTGATTTCTAAGACAAGTATTTCTTCTGTTTATTGCTCACAGAAAGCTAACGGTAGTAAAATTTATCATCTTGGTCTAGGCCAAAGTTCAAGAAAAGTTGTCATGAAAGCATGGTGTTAGAAAGTCTGTGTTTCTAGAGAGCATTTTCCACAGGGCTAAGTGAAGAATCAAACTCTAAATCTTTGGCCTTTGAAACGATCTGATGCTGCCAAAGATGTTAGGTACATTAGACAAAAGATGACATTCAGGACTCTTAAGTCCAGGATGAGGAAAAGTAAAATACACATCACTACATGTTCACATTTATACATACGTACATGTATCAGGAACATGTTTCCTCCTATATCATGATATTGGAAGTTTCTGAATCATTTTAAACTTGTGTTCTCTTTGTGTACTGAATTCCCAAGTGAATTTATCACATTAAAGTCTATATCCAGTATGTAATCAACACACAGTTAATAAAAAAAATGAAAAATAATCCAAGTTGGCTCATACATATAGTAATTTGTAATAAAAAAAACATGTAATTCCAGCCTCAACTTTGAATTCAAACACATTTTTATTAAGTTGTGCCTGACAGAGGCAATTACAATTTGGAACTACTGTGAATCTTTTCTTCCTCTTACAGATTTTTATTAACAGGTTGTGATGGATTTATCTTTGTGCTAAAGAGAGGTCCTCAGAGCATTTATGGACTTCTTTGTGTGTTTTTGAATGTCTTTACCTTGACGTTCCATTGCTTGCACTTGTATTTTTATGTGTCCATAAAAATCAAATTTCATTTGCAGCAATTAGTCTTCATGTCCAAAGACTGATTTCTCCTTTATAATTTAATTGAGTACAGTTGATCCATCATGTCTGTATTTGATTATATCTTTGATTTTTGGAAAACAATGACACAGTTACCTCCAAAACTGAAAAGAATTTTGTTACCAGGTCAGTCTCTCTTTTTAGACTGGAGATGTCATCCTAGGCCCTTTTATGGAGAAAGAATGAAGGAATGAATGTTGCATAATTGAAAAACAGACGGACTTGGAATTAAATCTCAGAAAGCTTTTTGTTTGTTTGTTTGTTTGTTTGTTTCTTTCTTTCTTTCTTTCTTTCTCAGTACAGCAACATTTTTAAAAAAAAATAATGACACCAGGATGAACCAGGACATGTGGAAACACCCAGAATAGTGCCCAGTGAAGGTTAGCTTCAATTTTGTCCAACCATTTGCCTCTTTCTGCCCCACTTTAACCCAATAAAATGAACAAGGACTATATTTTTAGTTTTGTAAAAACAATAAAACTGGACATTTATATTCTTATTCCAAGACACATAAATATCTTTCATTCCCTCACCATCTGTACTCTCATAAAACCTTTGAACAACATTAAATTTTGTGAGATGATTTTTAAAATTTCCCTAGCTAAGTAAACGTTTATGTCTTTTTATTTCCCATATTTGAATTTTTAAAAAATGTTATCCACTTTTCTAGGATCCTAGAAAATACACAGTATCATTTATGGTGGAAAAAATGATTAGCTAAAAAATAGCTATTCCATGTGTTTCCTTCAAAGGAAGTGTTTCCTTTCAAAGTGTTTCCTTTCAAAGACTCCTAGGGAATCGTCATGGGCACCATATCTAACTAGTAGGCATCTCTGACTATTCACTGACATGAGTCTTTTTGGTCTTCAAAGTAAGAGATTTCACTCCCAGCCTATTGGATGGGTCCATATATTTAGTTACAATTCAGAGAATGTGAATAGAAGTAATAGATGCCGTTGTTAATTTTATTTATTATTATTCTTCTAAATTTTTTTACAGATGAAGTCTTACTCTGTTGTGCAGGTAGGAGGGTAATGTCTCAGTCATAGCTCATTGGCTTTCTGCAGCCTGGAACTTCTGGGTTCAAATGATCCTCCTGCTTCAGCCTCCTGAGAAGCTGGGACAACAGACCCAGCTAGCTGATTTATTCATTTTTTTTTAATGGAGACAGGGTCTCACTATGTTGCCCAGGCTGGTCTTGTACTCCAAGCCTCAGGAAATCCTCCTGCCTCAGCCGCCTAAAGTGCTGGGATTATAGACATAACCCATTACATCCAGGCTTCACTGTTAATTTTCAATAGACACATAGAAAAGCCCTCCTAATCCTGTGTTTTTCTGTGGAGGAGCCAGTGTTAGATAGAAAAGTCATAACTATAAGCTCTGTGAATGTCTGCCTTTCAGTGATTGGTTGAGCAGACTCTGCCTTAGGAAGAAATAGACTTACAATGGGTTAACTCTTGAAAGTTTGGGGATAATATGACACCTCAACAGGATGTAATCTATCTCTACTGAAGTTCTAGATGGAGAAATTCACTGTTTTTGTGAAGGTCACTAGATCACTCAGGAAACTTCTATTATTTATATTGGCCCAGGCATTGTACTTGACACCATTATGGATGAAAGGAAAGCTGAACAAACATAGACCCCAGCTTTTAGGAGCTGATGTCTGATAGCAGAACCAGCTTAAATTTGACTAGCTTATTGGTGGTCTTCCCAAGTATCTTTACAAACCTAATTCCACTTGATCTTCACAACATCCCTATTTCTATCTCCACTTCACAAATGCATAAACCAGGAACCAAATTTAAGTAAGGACCCAAGAGCAAGTGAGTGAAAAGAACCAGAATTCACAGGAGGCCTCCTGATTCCTGCCTGTTCAAATGTGTCCCCAACCAAGCTCTAGGTTACTAGTGAGCTGTCCTAACAGAGAGGGACTCATGGGACCCTAAGGGGTGGAGAAGTAGCGTGTTGGGCAGAGCAAATGTGCAAAGCTTCAGAGATTCTGGGTGACGATAGCTTTAAGACTGAACCCAGTATCATGGGTAAGGTTTACTTAGAACAAGTTTTCTTTTTCTTTTTTTTTTTTTTTCATACAGGATATGGAAGAACTAAGAAGACATTTAGGAACTAAAGGCTTCATTTTTTTTCCTTCTGTATAGAATTCATAAATGAGATATTAGCAAAATAACATTTCTAAAAAAGTTTATATAATATTGTTATTATTTTTTTGGCCAGGGCTGGGTTTGAACCCGCCACCTCTGGCATATGGGGTCAGCGCCCTACTCCTTTGAGCCACAGGTGCTACCCCTATATATAATATTATTTTTTTATTTTAATTAAATGACTATTCCATACATTAATCTCAGTCATGAAAATTTTTTCTCAATCAATTGTATAATTCACTCTTCACTCTGCCAAAATTTCATCCCCAGTAAGGTACAGCACTTCTGTTTGCTAAGTCATTTTATGAGACTACAGTGCCTGTATTCATGCTTTTACCATATAAATTAATAGTAAACCTGTTCATACGGATTAAACATTTTCTATATAAAACCTGTAATGTTATAAACTTGTGAGCATGGAAAATGTCCAGTATTATCACATATATTTTGAATGAGTAGGAAGTGCTCAGTAAATGTATATGAAATCAGTTCATGAGAAATAAATGAATACGAGAAACTAGAGTTCTTTTCTTATGAGCGTTTAATGAAATTATGGCAAAAGATCTAACTATGCAGCTCAGTGCCTGTGGCTCAAGTGACTAAGGCACCAGCCATATACACCTAAGGTGGCGGGTTCAAATCCAGCCCAGGCCCACCAAACAACAATGATGGCTGCAACCAAAAAATAGCCTGGTGTTGTGGCAGGCACCTGTGGTCCCAGCTACTTGGGAGGCTGAGGCAGGAGACTCACTTGAGCCCAGGAGTTGGAGGTTGCTGTGAGCTGTGATGCCATAGCACTCTACCCAGGGGGATACTTGAGGCTCTGTCTCAAAAAAAAAAAAAAAAAGAACTAACTATGCATTTGGGGAGCAATTAGAGGCTGAACATAGTAGATTCAATTTTTTAAAAAGTAAACTTTTAAAAGATGGAAAAATAGTATGAGTTTTTAGGGAAAATATAATAAAGAGGTTAACTTGAATATAATTTTTTAAATTTCTACCTAAAATGTTCAAGTGAATTCTTACCCACATGTTTGAAATGAGCTCTATTATGGTCAGTTTTATTATTTATCTGCTTATTTCCTCCTTTTTAATTTTTGTAGCCTATAAAAAATAAATATATATTAATAATTAAGTGCATTTTCTATAATTCAAAGAGAAGGCTACTATGCAATCATTGTTAAAATATCACAAGTACAACCTTCCAAGAGAATCCATAAACTAAATTAGTATAGGCTGACCAATAATTGTTCCTACTGTTCAATTTTGGACTGTCTGATTAGTTAACTATCGTCTTCAAATAATGATCAAACTAGAGAATAACCATATCTAATTATCTTTTATCTACATGCAAAAATTATTTTTCACTATTACCTGAACAAAATCAATGAAAGCAAATTATCCAAGAAACTGTTACACAAGGAAGCAGCTTATTCAGTATATTTCATTAGGAGAAAAGTAAATCTTTCCAGGAATGAAACATCAACATTTGCTATAGTTGGACCCACATGTCAGAGTGTTGTTACATCATGGAGTCTTAAAATTTTGTTGTATAGGGGGGTTATAGAAGTTAGTTGCATTATGGAATTATAGAAGCTTGTTGTACTATGGAGTTTTAGTTTGCTGTGTCATGAGTTTTAGAACGTTGTTATATCAAGAAGTTATAGAAGTTTATTGTGCCATGGAGTGAGATAACATGTAGAGTCATAGAGTTTTAATAGTGCGGCAATCCCTTAGAAACCCTCCAGTTTGAGGCTCATTTTAGAACTAAGAATACTGAGGCCTAGTCAGCTGGCTTCTCCTTGGTCACCCAATTAATTGAAAATATGTAGGCATTTGTCAGTTTCCTTTTTTCTCTTCCAAGGTGAGAATCTTATATTTTATTTGAATTATCTATATAAAATAATTTGATATATTTCTAGGCTATTAAGGACTTAATTCATTCTTTAAAAAATTACATTTCTTCTAATCTCAGGAAAAGTAAATCTCAGTGATCTCAGCCTTTTTCTTAACATTTTTTTTTTCATGGTTTCATAATAGTGAATAATCAGTATATGACATCTACATCCAAGACACTTCAGTTGTTTAAACAACTTCTAATCAAATTTTTTTCTACTTCTAGAAGACATGTAAAATCAAGGTACGGAACAATACAATAAGGATAAAAGGGAGTACATTTAATTAAAGGGAGAGCAAATTAGATCTTATCTGGAACCTGATATGAATTGCCAATTTCATGTTAAAACTCAATTCTGAGTTTTCTGGCAGCTAAATATAAAAGAGCATCTTGAATAACTACATTTCCTTTTTCTAATAAACATATATAAAATAGGCTTTCCATAGTTGACCACATCCCCACACTGACCACCTCCTTAAGTTTAAGACCTAATTTTTGAAGACCAGATCTGCATCACCTGTACTCTATAAAAAACTGTCCTTCATATATCGACCACCTCTGTAAGTTGTATCTTGACCACTTGGACTGTGACATAAAATATTAATTTACCCTCCAAAACTTGACCCATGTCTTCCTCACAATGGGTAGAAGGTATAGGCTTTATCTTTCACTTGTATTATTTTTTCTTCAGTCTTTTTCATGTTTTATTATTACTACATGTTGAGTTAAGTGCAATATCCTATTGTTTATCAGGTGTTGTGGAAGATTTTTCAACATTAATGACTGGCCTGAATTATAGGTACATCCTACAATTACAAAAATTGTTATGGGTAATTTAGACATGATGCTTCAAAGAAAGAACTAAAACAGCTGACATTAAAAGTAAAGGTTGATCTTCTACTTTTTATGGAAAGCAGCAGCCAAAGAAAGACCATAGAACATTTTGGTGTTAGTAAGACTATAGTTAGTAACATCCAAAAATATAAACCTAAGTACCTGGAGAGATCCAGTGCAGAAACCTCCAGTGGAAAACTTCCCTCGATTAAGTCTATGAAAGCAATTTAAGCTGCTTCAAACAAATGAGGGCAGATAATGCCAGAATCTCTGAGCCAATGATCCAGTAAGATCCCCCATCAAAAAAAAAAAAAAAATCACAAAGGAATTTGGGGTGGCAAATTAAGTTATTGGCTTGAGAAATGCAAACTTCAATGTCAGCTCTCCCAGAAAGTCTTGTGTGGTGAATTCAATAATGTCCCTGTACAAGTTGTGGAAGAGTTCAACAAAAAGTTCCCAGTCTTCTCTGGAGGCTCACAGATAATGACAGCTTTAATTCCAATGAGTACAAACTCTTTTTCAAGGCAATGCCTGATAGGAGCCTCATCATGAAAGGTGACAAATGCAAGGGCAGAAACCTTTCTAAAGAATGTTTCACACTTCCTGTTTGTGCCAGCTCAACCGGAAAAGAAAAATAAAGCCCTTGGTGACTAGTAAATCAGCAGAGCTATGTGCACTCAAAACATAAAGCCTAAAGACCTCCCCAGCACTTGGAGATCAAACAAAGGCACATGGATGACTGGTTCCCTGTTGAGAAGAGGATGAGGGATATTGACTGAGAGATGAAGAAAAAGCAACTATCCTGGGCACCCATGAATGAGTCATCTCACAAACGTGACACTGAAATGTCTTCCTCAGAACACAGTCTCAAAAATCCAAGCTCTTGACCAAGACATCATCAAAACATTTAAAATAAGCACTACCAACCCCAGCTCCAGCAGTGCTTCATTACCAAAACACAAACCTGTCATCCTCCTGTGGAAGCTACTTTACCCCCCACGCTACCTATCAGTTAACTCTCTGGATGCTGTCCTCTGGGTCAGTCTGATTGGAATAAAGTTCAGCCAGAAATGATACAGAAGTAGACAAGAACGTTGGACTTGTCACAACCCGAGAGCATGATGTTTTGGCCCCATCAGATAGTCAACTCCTATGGCAGAATGTGAGGGAGTTGATCACGAAGGTTTTGTGGCGATGGATGACAAGGTGGCAACCTGCAATGAACCTAACCCAGAAGCAATTTTCCAAAATACAGACCCACATAAAGGTGCATTGAAGAAACAAGTGAGGATGACACAGAAATTTCAGAGACAATATATGAAGAGGATGTCAGGCATCTGCTAATGTAGTTGAAGTCATTTTCTGTGGAAAAATTTCCAGGTATGCTGAGGGCATAACCAATATTGAGAGTGCATTCTCCACTTACATTTGTAATAAGAATAAGAAACACGAGGACTGAGTCTTTTTTTCATAAAGAACGATAACCATGAGAAAACAGCAAATGTACTGGTTTTGTATGATACCGTTATGTATGACTATGTTTTGATGATGTATGACTTCATGTGATAGTCTCTAATAAAAGCTGTACAGGAAAGTAAAGTACATGCACCGGTCACTACAGTAAGCCCACTTCCTTACGTGGACCAGTTTGCTATCATCCTTTGGGTGGTCACCTTATAGAGGTTCTATTATATTTTTTAAAATATTTCATATAAAATATATTCATACATATATAATCTCATCTCAAAAGGAAAACTTTTCTAGCATTTAATTCAATAAGAAATTACTGTTATAAAAATTACTCCCAATAAAAAAATAAATAATATATTAAGTGATGGCACCATCCCCAGGTGACACATGTGGCCTTCTGAGTCCATAAGTCTGGCCTTTTTATTTGAACCCAGATTTTGTAGAACAAATCCTTTTATTTTTATTAACACATTTTTGCTCATCTTTTATATTTTTATTTTATTTTTAAAACAAAGATATTTAAAATGCCAGAGAATAAAATAAGAACAAAATAATTCTTCCAGACTGACAAGCAAAATTAGAACATTAGTAAGCTATAAAGGCTGAGTGGTAGCTGCCACAGTTGTGATTTATTTCCAAGTTCTTCTGCTGACTGGCACCACCATGCCCCAAGGCTGCTTGGCTAGAGTTTACAGGGGTCAACTACCACATCTGTTACCAGCTTTTGACAGTGGCTCGCTATGTTTTTGTCTGAAGTGGAATTTGTGACTATTTCCACAGATCAATAGTATTTTTTAATTCTATCTGCTAAACACTCCATAATGTCAAAGAAGATCAAGAAAAAGTTAAAGGAAGAAAACGGATTTTTGATGAGGATTGGGAATTAAAATATTATCTTGTTTCTGATAAAGGTAAGATAATTTGTTTGCTTTGTGATACTGCAACATGAACATTAAATAAATTCAGCACTCAACAGTGTTATAAAACCCAAAAAGACCACAATACATATTTTAAATTAGAGGGAGAGGCATGAAAGATTGTATTGAAGAAATTAAAAAATGAAAAGCATAATCAATGATAATTTCTTTTTTTTTTTTTTTTTTGCAGCTTTTGGCCAGGGCTGGGTTTGAACCTGCCACCTCTGGCATATGGGGCCAGCACTCTACTCCTTTGAGCCACAGGCACTGCCGCAATGACAATTCTTTCAAGCAGCAATAATATCTAGAGATAATGCCACTGAAACAATTTATAAATAGCATATATACTCTGGAAAAAAGGAAGCCATTCAGTGATCGAGAAACTGAAAGAATATGTTGCCAAATTTGTAGGATGCTTAGACCTTGATAATGTTTCAAAGTATAAAGAACTGTTTCTTTCAAGGAGAACCATAATTGGTGAGTTATCATTCAACTTAACAGAACTTCATGTAATACTTCAAAAGGAAAATGTGTGTTATTCAATCAGTCCAATAAATCAACTGATACTACTGACTCAGTGCAAGTTTTATCCTTCATTCAGGTAATAACAGGAGTTATAAGGATTGTTAACTGTATTTCTGCAAATGCCACATGGCATTGTCAGTTTCATAACATGCCAAAGTTGAAAGATGAAGTATTCTGTGTGGATCCTAAAGTGTGTTGGCTAATACAGGGACATATGGTAGCCAAAATTTTATCTCTGGGAGAACAGATAGTTACATTTGTCAAAAACAGAATCAGTGAGGGTGGCGCCTGTGGCTCAAAGGAGTAAGGCGCCAGCCCCGTATACTAGGGGTGGTGGGTTCAAAGCTGGCCCCAGCCAAAAAACTGCAAAAAAAGAAAAAAGAACAGAATCAGTTTTGTGAATTATTAAAAGAAGTTTTCTATAGGAATGTAGCATTTTAGTATGATACCACATCAGTCAAAATGATCTGAATATTTATTTGCAAAGTGAAACTAAGACTACATATGTATGGTCACAAAATTCTAACCATTTAGGGAACAAAAAGGCTATAAAGCTATCTTTTTCAAAACACCTTTTCCAAAAAGAAATTTTGGATGAAGATTTTCCCTAGTTACCAAAGGTCACTGATGAATAGGATGATACACGTGAATCATTTGAAGAATACACAACTGTTATAGACCTATTAATTGCAGAATACAATGAAAGATTCACTAACTTTGAGAATCATGACATCACTCTCAAATTAGCATTTCAGCCTCACGTAGTTGATACCTCAAAGGTGCCTGAAGAACAACTATAGATGAAATTGGTTGAATATCCACTAGATGACATTTTAAAGTTTGATACTGAGAAAGACCCAACTGAAATATGTATATGCATATACATGTATATATATATATATATGTATTATAGATATACAATAATGCAGTAGAATACTGATGCCTTCCTCACCATACACCGAAAGTGCTTTCTTGCTTTTCAATCACTTTTTTTGTGAATCTACATTCTCTGACCTAACCCAAATCAAGGCTTCCTTAAGGTCACAAATGACTGTCACCCATCTAGAGGATCAGCTGAAACTGTGGACCTCCACACTGCAACCAAATATTCAAATATTTTCAAAAGCAGACACAACAAAGTCACTAAAAGGTTTGTCTGTTTTAAAATTAACAAATAGATATCCTTTTTTAAAATTATCAAGTACTTAGTAGTTAGACTTTTATAAAATAATGTATATCTAACTGAAATATCTCTAATAAAGCCTTAATTAATGAGGACTTCCAACATGAAAAGGTCCCCCATGGCTAGTGTAGTCACAAGAAAGCATGCAACTAACAAACAAAAGCTTCCCCTGTAAAAATGAGAATGTATTCTTAAGTCATAACTCAATGAAATTCTTGCTCCCCTTCCCACAACAGTACACTAAGTTCTCATGATCTAATTGAATGCCCCACTGTAAATCACAAAATATGAACGCTGAGTATTTTATATATTCAATGAGTAGAACCAAATTTTTAGTATTAGATCGTAATCTAAAACTGATTTCTCTGATGAACCAAGTGCCTATGAACTATTTTATTGATTACTGAGAGCTTCATGTGTTCCATAGGGAGCTTTGCAGGCCCCCACATCCTTTTTTATGAAAACTGTAGCTTAACTATGGAAGCATTGTTTCGGTAGGGATAAAGCTCACAGGTGTAGCTCTGAGGTAGTCCAGGATTCT
The DNA here is from genome assembly GCF_000181295.1 of Otolemur garnettii. Classification (NCBI taxonomy): domain Eukaryota; kingdom Metazoa; phylum Chordata; class Mammalia; order Primates; family Galagidae; genus Otolemur; species Otolemur garnettii. The sequence goes on from NW_003852549.1 coordinate 1,824,876, forward strand.
CCTCACAGATAAACTTTTGATTCTTTAGCCCTTAGAGTGATGTGTAATCAAAACCTCACTGCTTTGAGTTATAGCATAAAACATTTTTCCTTCAAAATATTTAAGGCCATAAGTGTTGGGGCTCAGAAAATAGTACCCCCAGAAGACAGTATTTCTTAGACATCTATTCCAGAGAGGGCCCTGCCCTCCTCCTAGGAGGAAAGAGAGCAAGAAAAATACACACAGGGAGTTCTTGCTGGGAGTCCCCATCCAGTATGTTAGCATTGGGTCACTCCATCTGTCCAATCATGCTTCTATGTGGCTATCTGTACTTGGTAGAAACCAAGCATAAAAATGGCTGATTCTCCTGACTTTCATGCCCTTTCTCCTATTAATCTGCCTCATGACAGCGATTTTTTCAGCAAATCTTTATGGGGCAAAGGGCCTTGGCCTCTACATGAGTCAGCAGGTTCAACGTAAAAGAACATCAACAGAGCCACTGAAGTAATCTCTTTTTTTTTAAATACTAAGTTTATTTCACATGTATATTTTTGTCTCCCCACCATTTCCATGTCTGACCACCACTACTATGCCCTATCATAACATTGCATACATATTTAAAAATAAGTGAAGGGTGGAGTTCCATCTTTAAAAACTAAACAGGCATTTTGGACAACACATTCTTGGCAATGGAACCTGTACAACATTTATCAAACACAGTAGGGAAAGTTCTCACTCTGCATTATAAAAAGGACAGCCAGATATCAACTGTTACAGAAATGAAATAAGACAGAAAATTTTAACAAACTGTTGAAATGTTTTCTTAAAGAGACTTCCTCCACTGCCAGAGATCTTGAATAGCCTCCTGGTCAGTCATCTGGAAGCAATTCTTTACATAATTGATGAACTTGGCTTCCATTTTGGGAAGAGACCCTCCTTTTTTTATACTCAGTTGCATTTTTGCCTTAATGTCTTCTACTGAACTAGGTCAGAAAACTGTCCATGGAATGTAGAAAAATCTTAAATACAAGCAAAGATTGTCATGTAGTTTATACTAAACTATTCTAATAGTCAATTTCCAAAGAGCTTCTTAAATTCATTTGTACTTAGGAAATAAAAATGAACTTTAAACAAAATCAGTTCTTCTGATTTCCACTGCAATCAGATTGCTACTATGAATTACTACATAACTTATATTAATAACTTAATATTTGTATATCACTTTGGAGTATATTTACATATATTAATTTAATAAAAAATCAATAATTTCCCTGTGAATGATATATTTTTATTTTACAAGTAAAACTGAAACTCAATGTGATTAAAAATTATGCTTGGTTTAATAGTTGAAACTAGTATTTGGCTGAAAGGAAAAAACCCGTAACACTATGTCTTAAGCCAGATAGAATTTCTTTCTTTCTTCATTCCTTGTATTTATTTCTCTCTCAGATTTCAGGCTTTGATAGTGTTTTACTAGTCAGAGATGCAACCTACTCTTATTTCTTTGCAGTATATACTTTCATTCTCAAGGTCAAAGAGGGCTTCTGGGGCACCAGCGATTATGATCATGTATTAGTTATAAGGATTAAAAAAGGAAAGAAGACTTGTGTTTAGAAATCACACTCTTCTTCTGCTAATAAGATTACTTAGTAACATGGCCACACCTGGCTGGAAATGTTTTCTTCTTGACAGCCACATATAGAGCTGAAAATGGAGGATTCCATTCCAAGCCCATCAGAATCACCTGCAGGATTTGTTAAATGGAGGAAGCAGGACTGAATCCATGTAACGGATAAGCTTACAATCACTACTATACCTAGTGTCTTATGTTTAGTAAGTGAGAAAATCAGGACTAGAGCATAGGCCTTCTTGTTCCTTGTGTTATGGTCTAAATTGCAGAAAGCTGCCATGTAAGAAAATGTGTTGATAAATAACTTTGCTTTCACCATTTAGATCTGTGATAATATCTGTCGTGAAATATTCCTGCTCCTGCTGTCATTCTGTAACATTATTTACATATAACCTTTGAAGAAACATGACTAACAGTTTTGCTATCATGAAAGATTAGTCTGTACAAAGATTCTGTCTATGTAATTAAAAGTCCAAAATGATTTTCTTGAGTGCTATGAAACGTCTTACAGTGCTTCTATTTTTTTTGTAAAGAAATAAATGAATTCATCAATAATCAGTTGTGAATTACATGCATCTTTGTCTACCCCGGGAAAGATTTTAGATCAAGAGACATTTATTTTTAAAAAAAATGAATGCCATTTGTGAAGGCTAACAAGAATAGATGTGTCTGTTATTCTAAAGCAAAAGAAATTTTTACATCTTACAGTTGGTGTAGTTATCCTTTGAGACCAACCATAGGAAATATGAATAATTTAGCCAAGTCTAGGGGCTCAAAATTTGCCATTAGAACTCTGAATTTTATCTTAGGAAGAGTTGATTTCCTTAGCATTTTTACATTAAGATATATAAGATATTGATGTTAATATTGGTTTAAAAGTTTCTCTAGTGATTGGCTAAAAATAGAAGTGCATTTGATAGAATTTCAGTACGTTCATATAGAAATAGCCTACATTTGGAATTATGGTTTCAAACCTGGATCTCCCAAACATCTAGAAGATGTGGAAAAATAAAAAAAAATAAAAATAATTGAAGAAAATAAGAAGCTTGAAAAAGGAAAGAAGAAAAGTGCTTTATTACTTCATACACTACTGTTAGTAGGGTGTAGAGGTTTGAAATGGGCAAAAAATCTCAATGTCAGTATAGGCAAAACACCTATATGCCTCTGGCCAAAAAAGCCATTTGAGAGAGAGCAGTGAAAAGACTATGTGCAGGCACACTTGTAAGAATGCCATGATCACCAGAGAGAACTAACTTCTCACTTGGTTGCTTTATTTTCATGGGTCCTGGATTTCCTCCATGTGTCTGTAACTCTCTTGCCTAAGACACTTCTTTAGGTGTTGGCTTCTTCACAGCCTCCTTTTGTCAATACTGGAAAAATGCCAGAATATTTTTATTTATTACTATCTTCAAGAACTTATTTTTTTACAGATGTGCCTGAATTGCGACAGTATAACCTAAGATTTTTTTAATCTTACAATAGTACAAAACCAATGTGCATTCAGCACAGACCATACTTTGAGTATATACCCATTCTTTTTTTCACTTTTGGTGAAGTATTCAATAAATTATTTGAGATATTCAACACTTCACTATAAAACAGGCTTTTTATGTTGATGAGTTTCCCTAATTGTAAGCTAATGTAAGTATTCTGAGCACATTTAAGGTAAGGCAGGCTAAACTATGATGTTCAGTAGCTTAGGTGTAGTAAATGAATCTTCAATTTCAAATACTTTCAATTTAAATTGGTTTTGTCAGGTTGTGACCCCATTGTAAGTTGAGAAACACTCATATTTTCACATTCTCACCCCCACCCTGCTGTGCTGTGTCCCTAGAACTATCTTTTTACAACCAAATGGCCTATCAGAGTATTTTGCTATGCAACGAAAGTTTGTTCTTTCAATAATTTCTCCTGTTGGCTCTATTAACTAACTTCTTTCTTTCCCTTCTGTAATCCCTCCCTCCTAAACCACCACAAGCTCACCCTCCCTTATGGTTAGAAACTGTAAATATCAAGAAATGTTCATTAAAGAAGACAGAATTCTCTCAGGATACTTCAAGGAATAGTTCTGGGAGCTGGGGACATAGGTGATATGATCATTTGAAAATGACTAAAGGAAAAATGGAAGAAGCCTGAATCAGAAGTTAGATGTTGGAAGGACTGAGTGTAAAAGAGACACAGGTGATGCCTGGGGATCAGGGCCTTGCTCCTGAACTCACCCCTAAGCTGAAGCTCAGGACCACATGCCCTAGAGAGCTGTGGGAGATTCTGTCTCTGATACAGAATGGGAGCCGCCCTGCAGCTATTGTTATTGCTGCTGCTCAAGTTACTGAAACTGTAACTTTTGAGGCAGTTGGAGACACCATTTCCACACCAGGCAGGAGCCATGACTGCACACCCTGAAGGTGCTGGAATCTTCTATTGTCTTCTGTCATGCATGCCCCCTCCCTTTAGGGAGCAGAGCAACATCTTATTTCCTCAAGTTTTGATCCCTTAGCTGTGGCGTCCAGTAGTGGGAACTCTCATAATCCAGCTGCTAAAGGGGCCTCGGTCCACATAGTGTTCTTCTCAGCCCTCTAGCTCTTTGCAATACAGAAAAAAAATAGGAACAATGGAGCTGAGTAGCCCGAGAGCAAAGGTGAAACAATGCACCCCTTTGTCCTTCTAGCACCCTTAAACACACTTCCATCTGCCCATGTTAAACTTCAAAACAGCAAAAATCCCATGATGCAACTAGCCCTGGAAAAATTAGAGAAAACATCATCTTTTCCCAAAGAATGACAGAAAGTCCTTCCAGGTATCCAACCTATGTGCTGATAGTTTGCCAGCTCCTAAGGGAGGCACCATATGGAGGGCTCACTGTGGCATCTGACCAGGCATTCGGCAGTGACAACTGCGGATGTGCCTTGGTGAGGGGGATATTTGAGAACTCTGTGTCTCCTGAATCATGAGGCTCAAGTGATGGACTAACCTGCATTTGTAAAAGAGACTTCTCTCATTTTGGCCCCTGCTTAGAAGTGGTGACTCCCTAAGGGGTGAGTGAGCCAATGAAGCAGATTTAAGTCTCATCTCTAGGATCCAAGCAGTCCTAGCAACCATTGTGCCATTTTCTCGGTGGCAGGTTGTACACAGTATAGCCACTTGATCAAAGGAAATCACTTGATCTTCATTTAAAAGAGGAGCTGGAGTTCAGGCTCTAGACTATATGAACCTGCGCTACTAGACCCTAAAATTGTGATACATATGTGATTTAGACTGTGCTCCCTTAGAAATCTCACTGACGTGGCAGATTGAATTTTAATGAATTTGTTTCCTATTGGTTGAGGTGTGTGTGAGTGTGTGTGTCTTACCAAGTCATCTACAATATTTGCTATAGTCTTCTCACCAGCAGTAATCAGCATCATGTCAGCAGTGACTAACAGATCACATGATTTTCTGTCAGATGACAAAATAATAAAGATTCCTATGGACTATATAAGGCAGAGAGAAGTAATATAATTCTGAGTTAAAGTATGTTGAGGTATCTGTCAGATGAAAACAATCTACTTCTAGTGTAGTTTTTCTAATTAAACAATAATTGCATACTAGATACAGGGGCTGTGCTAAAAAAAAAAGTTCAATTTGATTCTAATTGAGTCATTGATGAATTAAATTTACAGTGGTCACTGTCATTATCTAAGACTCATTTGTTTTTTGCAGAAGACAGTGAGATGAGGTTAAATGAGAACCTGAGAGGAATCCCCATTCCTGCATCTTCTAAGACTTTGAAGTCTCTGATTACTTTGGATTTTTTAGAGAGGGAAGCTTCTTGGATCTTCCTACAAAATCGCCCTCATGGCATGTTTCAAAGAACTCTGGAGACTCTATCCTTTACTGAGCATGTATATTTCAATTATACATTCAGAGTAGGTTGGAGGCCCATTTGCTCCTCTGTGACAAAAATTTAGGTGAAAACTCTGGTCTTCCATAAGCTGTCACTTTAACTGGCAGACTTCAATGGCATTTTGGGTTCTCAAAAATTAGTGTCAGTCTAGAGCCAGTATATAGTATTTTTCCCTTTCTTAGTACAAAAATCACCCTGTTAGATGGCTATGGAGGAAGGTTCCATCATGTATCTGTTCACGCAGGTCTGGGAATTTGATTAGGAACTGGAACTCTCTCTCTCTCTTATTTTGTTGCAGTTTTTGGCTGGGGCCAGATTTGAACCTACCACCTCTGGTATATGGGGCCGGCACCCTGCTCCTTGAGCCACAGGCCCGTTCAGGAACTGGAACTCTCAATTATTATGGCTTCAATCGAGTATCTTCACCTGGCAGAAAGTTTTTTTGTTTTTGTTTTTTTTTAATTTTATACATCAAATGAGAAGTTAGATATTTTAAGCATGTGGGATGCTATGATCAGGTAGCTAACACCAAGATCTTTGTGAGCCTGGAGGTACTGCTCACACACGCCCCTGAACGTGTGCACCAGTGGTCAACCCTGCTCTCCAGCTTCTGTCAGTCTAAACCCCGTCATCCTGGGAAATGTGAGACCCTGTGTCTATGCCGGCATCTCCCACTGGCCTCTTTCTTATGCAGAGAACAACCGCCATCCAGCATTCCAGTATTGCTAGGGTTTTTCACACTGTTGCATTTCACAATGCCTCTCTGACAGACTTCTCTGGGTCCTTCTGGTTAGAAAATTGATAAACCCTTCACTCCAAAACTTCTGGGTCCCTATGCCCTAAGAGTCCATTCCCTACCAGCAACTCCACTTCATTCATTAGAGCCCTAGGTTCAGGCTGGGTTCCAGACAACCATCTGCTCAAACTTCTGGCTTCATGCACTAATAAGTGGAATTTAGGGTCTCTGGTCAGCTTATTAATATCAATGGAGTTAGGCAGATTCAACATTGTGCTCTCTCCTCTTGATTTAGGAAAATAGTAATTCATTTCCCACATAAAATACCCATGCATCTGCAACTTTTTCCCTCTACGTGTGCTGCTAGGTAAGCTTTGGGAGACACTGCTTCCCAGCAAGAGTCAATCCAGCTGCTCATCCTGGGAACTGTGGGAGCCTTAATCACCTGCATTCACAAACATCTTGTATAATAGTGTAATATTTAGAAGAATATGACTTTTATAATTTCTGCTTCCTTGAATATAAAGAAATTTTCCTCGATGTGTAATATAAAAATGGCTTTTAAAAATGATACAAGGTAGCTTGAGAGGAAAACTCATTCTCCTTAGATACACAAGTAAAATATTAGACTTCCCAAAGTGCATTGTTTAAATTCTGTCTGTATTTTTTTTTTTTTTTTGCTGTTATTTATTTCTGTGTCAGGACCTAAAATAGTTGCATTAATATTTTCACAGTAGTTGCTTCTGCTACTTTCCCTTCACTTTTACAGCATCTTTCTTTATGTGTTTTGGTGCTATGTTATTAAGCCATCGTGGTGCATTATACATTCTGTCAATGCAGAATGGCCCCCCTTTCCTTAATTTATTTTTTGCTTTGATTTTTGTAGCTTTGCTTCATAGGGTTCATGCTATATCTATTATTTTGCTGTAGCTTATAATAATTTTTCTCATTGTTTATTTTTTATAATTTCAAAGCAGCTATTTTATACAAAATATAAAGTTAAATTTGATTTTTAAACTTAGCCTGAGAGTATTGGCCTCTTAAGAAGGAAGTTTTTCCCATTTCCATTTATTGTAAAAACTAATATTATTTTACTTAATTTAAAGGAGTAAATACATAATATATTAAAATGATTTTGAAGGCAAGTAAAATAAAAAAGTACTAGAAACATAACATTACTATATAATTAAAAATATGAAAAATATCAATAACTGAATAAAATAATAGAAAACAAAAAATAAGAACTGAATAAAATTATCAATAATTCTACTACCAAGCCATATGCCTTGTTAAGAGTTTTGTATATTTTCTGCCTTCTATACGTATCATTTTGCATTGATGACTAAAATAAAACCATACTATTTTGCTTTCTTCTAATCATTATTATTGCATAAGCATCGTTTCATATCATTAAACATCCCCTATATATAATATTTTTAATGGCTATAGTTTATTGTCATGTAGTCATGAGATTCTTTCTAATCATAACTTTTGTGAGTTCTTTCTTGTCATTTACTATCATTACTTTTATTTTTTATTTTATTTTATTTATTTTTGTATTAAGTCATTTGTACATAGATCATACATTTATGCCATTATGGGATTCAATGTGTTGATTATTCGTACAAATTGGAGTGCTTACATCCTATTAATCAACTACTGTTAATTTTAAAATACATTTAAGTTAGTTTCTTGGGTTTTAGATAGCATTGCTCTGTCAAAAATACATTTTTTACAAAAGGTCCTTAATACACAACTCATGACTCCTTTCTAAAAATGTGCATCAATTCATGTTACCATCCTTTGGCCTTCAGGTTAAAAGTTAAATTTGGTTACATGCTAACTAAAATGATCAGCATTTTGTTCATTTACTTTTAGTACCTGCACAGTGTTGGCACATACAGTTTGCATTCAGAAATATTTTCAGGCAAATTATTGAATTATTCTGATGCAGGCAATGGTGCTAAGACAGAAAGGTTAATTTTTTTTTTTTTAATACAAGAGGGTTGTTTCCACATGTTGGTGACTATAAATGCAGCTACCACAAAATAAACTAATGCAAATGTCCTTATGGTAAAATAATGTTTTTTCTTCTACGTAGATGCCTAGCAATGGGATTGTGGGATCAAATGGAAGGTCTTCTTGAGTTCTTTGTGGATTCTCCATACTTCTTTCCAAAGAGGCTATATTAGTTTGCAATCCCCGCAGCACTGTAAAAGTGTTCCCTTCTTTTCACATCCATGCCAGTATCTACAGCTTTGAGACTTTGTGATGTGGGCTATTCAACAACCCAAGTGCTTATCAACTCATGAATGAATTAATAAACTGTGGTACATGTATACAATGGAATACTATTCAGCCATAAAAAGATAAAAACTTTGCATCTTTTGTATTAACCTGGATGGAGTTGGAGAACACTCTCATTAGCAAAGTATCACAAGAATGGAAAAGCAAGTATCCAATGTACTTGATACTAATATGAAGCCAGCAGACAATTTAATACTCACATAAAAAAAAAAAAAAAACCAAATCACGTCAAGTTAGGGGGAAAGGAGAAGAGGGAGAGGCATCCGTGTACTCTCCCCTAATGGGCAAAATGTAAGGCTATATGGCACATCTCCTGCAGGTGGGACCCAGTTATAAGAGGGACCTTACCAAACTCTCACAAATAAACACAAACTAAATCTGTCAATGGTTAATCAAAAATAAAAACAACTGACAACATGAACCATTTATCTCTGTATGTATCAGTGATACTCCTTTTAATTTCATTTCCCCCAAGGGCATTCTCCAAACCTGATGCATGGAAAACTAGAAATTAGGCAGAAATAAACAATGACATGATGGACCTTAGGACTGCCAAAATATTTAAAAGTTAAGAAAAAAAGTACTAGAGAGAAGAAACTTACAAATGCACAGCCCACAGACATGCACTTACAAAGTTGTGGGTGAATCTTAGAGTGTCTACTTGGGTGATATTCCAAATAGCCCAGTAGGAGGGAAATTGTAGAAGGATTTATTTATTATTATTATGATTATTATTATTTGCAGTTTGGGACCAGGGCCAGGTCTGAACCCACCACCTCCAGTATATGGGGCTGGCATCCTACTCCTTTGAGCCACAGAAGCCACCCTGTAAAAGGATTTAAAGAGGCTGACAAAGATTTCAGCTGCTACCTCTACCTATTGTAGGTGAAACAGACTTTGGAATTCACATCCTCCCAAGTTAGTGGATGTTTGTAAATATATTAGAGTTTTCATTGAAATTCTTGAAGATATATAACACATTGTCATGAAACTGTCCAAAGTCAAGACAAAAGAGAAGATTCTGTCAGCTGCCAGGAGTAAGCGCCAATTGACCTACAGGGGAAAATCCTGAAGACTTCTCAAGCGAAACTTGTCAAGACAGAAGACAATGGTCATCTACCTGTAATCTACTTAAATAAAACAATTTTCAGCCTAGAATTTTATATCTTGCTAAGCTAAGCTTTAAAATTGACAGAGAAATCAAATCTTTTACTGATATGCAAATCTGGAGGAAGTTTGCCACAACAAGACCAGGTCTACAGGAAACACTTAGACCTATTCTACACACTGACCATCACAATGGACCACCAGCAATGAAACATCCAGAAACTAAAGGACAAATTGTAGCTTCTACAATGATGCAAAAGATAAAACTAAGGAATGGACCTTCATAAAATAAGATGAGTAGAACTCCGCCACACTTATCAATTATCTCAATAAATGTTAGTGGCTTGAATTCTTCACTGAAGAGGCACAGGCTGGTTGATTGGATAAAAAAGCACAAGCCATCCTTTGCTGTCTGCAGGAAACACACCTAGCCTCCAAGGACAAATTAAAACTTTGGGTTAAGGGTAGCAGGACCAGATTTTAACATCGGTAAGGCGGGACAACATGGCAGGGTGGGGCAGGGGACAGGCAGGGCAGGGCCTGACAACAATGCAAACTTTGATAAGCAGTTCTCGATAATCACTTCTCAGAAATTATTTGTTATTATTACAGTTTAACATTATAAAATTAACAAAAATAATATAAAACTCATATTCTGGCAAAATAGCCACATGGCAGCCAAAAACCGTATATTCCCTTCTTGTTCTCCCTCCCATTCGTGCATTCTTTCCAAAAATTGGGACTTTTTTTAAAACTCCACTTGCCACGGGACAAATTATTGAAAAGCGGGACTGTCCCACCAAAAGCAGGACATTTGGTCACCCTCGTTAATGGATGGAAGACAATTTTTTTGGGAAATGGAAATCAGAAGAATAGAGGGGTTGCAACCTTATTTTCAGATACAAGTGGATTTAAAGCAACTAAAGTCAAAAAAGACAAAGATGGACACTGTAGAGAGCAGGCTGTGAGATGGCAGAGCTCTCACAGCCTGGGGAACATTCAGAGAATAAACCCCCAACTGCTTCTCCTCCATTCCCAAAACAGCCATTTTCCTTTCTTCATGCTCCCTCTGCCAGAAGTCACATAGCCCTTTCTTTCATTAGTTAACTATGCAGAAATCCTTGAGATGTCTCCCTTTCTCCTTGTTGGATGTTAATGAAGTTGAGCAGAAGCCATTAACAAGATGATTTGCCTTTATTAAAGTCATTTACATTTTCCTATTGTACTATAAGACCAAAACTATGTCTTTTGTTTATGCTATTTCCCCATTTTGTCTATACTACTTCCCCCTGGACAACCCCATAGAGATATAAAATAAAGCTGATTTTGTGCTTTGGGGCTGGCTGTTAACTATCATCTCAGTCAGTCCTCCTGGTCCCATCTTTTGTTTCCATGTTTTTTCTTATGCTGTATTTTCCTCTTTCCCCACCAATTCCAGTCCGGGTCACTCCACTTCACTGCACTGGTTTGCAACAGGATATTTCATATTGGTCAAGGGAACAATATTATAAGAAGACATTTCAATTCTGAATATTTATGCACCCAACTTAAATGCTCCTAGATTCTTGAAAGAGACCTTAATTAGTCTGAGTAATATGAAATCCCATCACACCAAAATAGCAGGAGACTTTAACATTCCTCTTACAGAGCTGGACAGATCGTCTAAATAGAAACTAAACAAAGATACAAGGAATTTAAATGTGACCCTAGAACAACTGTGCTTGATAGACAAATATAGAACACTCCCTCCTAAAGCTAAAGAATAATATACCTTCTTATTGGCCCATGGAACACCCTCCAAAATAGATCAAATCTCAACAAAATCAAAATAATTGAGATTTTACTTTGTATCTTTTCAGACCACAAGGCAATCAAGGTGGAACTCAACTCCAAAAAGATTGTCATCCCTACACAAAGTCATGAAATTAAACAACCTTATGCTGAATGACAGTTGGATCAAGGAAGAGATAAAAAAAGAAATTATTAACTTTCTTGAACATAACAACAATGAAGGCACAAGCTACCAAAACCTGTGGGAAACTGCAAAGTAGTCCTAAGATTAATCTAATTTATCCCATTAGATGCCAACATCCAAAAAACAAAAAGAGAGCACATCAATAACCTAATGAATCATCCTAAAGAAATGGAAAAGGAAGAGCAATACAATCCCAAACCCAACAGAAGAAATAAACAAAATTAAATCAGAAATAAATAAAATAAAAATAAAAGAATCATTCATAAAATTAATGAAAGAAAAAGTTGGTTCTTTGAAAAGATAAATAAAATCAACAAACCATTGGCCAGATTAACCAGAAATTAAAAGTAAATTCTTAAATAACCTCAATCAGAAATGAAAAAGGGGAAATAACAACTGATACCACAAAGATACAAGAGATTATTTCTGACTACTACCAAAAACTTTATGCCCAGAAATTTGACAATGTGGATGAAATGGACCTATACCTTGAATCATGCCATCTTCATAGACTTAACCAGGAAGAAACAGATTTCTTGAGCAGACCAATATCAAGCACTGAGATGGCAGAAATAATAAAAAAGCTTCCAACAAAAAATAGCCCAGAACCAGAGGGCGTCACATCAAAATTCTATCACACCTTCAGAGATGTGTACTTATACTTGTAGAACTTACTTGTACTTACTTACTTGTACTTATATTGTAGAACCTAATCCAAAACATTCAGAAGGAAAGAACCTTCCCTACATGGTCCATGAAGCAAACATTACCTTGATTCCAAAATCAGGAATGGACCCAACCAAAAGGAGAACTACACACCAATTTCATTAATAAATATTGATACAAAAATCCTCAGGAAAATCTTAGCTAATAGATTGCAGCTATACATTAAAAAAAAAAAAATTATACATCTCGATCAAGTAGGCTTCATCCAAGGAATGCAAGGTTGGTTTAACACACACAAAATGTCATATACCATATCAATAGAAGCAAAAACAAGGACCATAGGATCCTTTTAATAGATGCAGCATTTGACAAAATTCAGCATCCTTTTCTAACAAGAACACATGAGAAAATAGGCATAGGTGGCACATTTTTTAAGCGATTGAAGCCATCTATGACAAACTCACACCTAACATCATATTGAATGTTGTAAAAGTGAAAGCTTTTTTGCTTAGAACTGGAAACAGACAAGGATGTCCACTATTGCCACTATTATTCAACATAGTTCTGGAAGTTCTAGCCAATACAGTCAGACAAGAGAAGGATATTAAAGGGCATCCAAATGGGGGCAGAGGAAGTCAAATTCTCCCTCTTTGCTGATGATATGATCTTATACTTAGAAAATCCCAGAGACTCAACCACAAAATTCCTGGAAGTCATCAGGAAATACAGTAATGTTTCAGGGTATAAAATCAATGTCCACAAATCAGTAGCCTTTATATATACCAATAACAGCCAAGTTGAGAAGCAAATCAAGGACACAATTACCCTCACAGAAGCTTGAAAGAAAAATGAAATACCTAGGAATACAACTAACAAAAGAGGTGAAAGATCTTTTCAAAGAGAATTATGAAACCCTAAGAAAAGAAATTGCAGAAGACACTAACAAATGGAAGAACATATGATGCTCTTGGCTGGGAAGAATCAACATTGTCAAAAATGTATATTCTATCCAAAGAAATCTACAGATTCAATGCAATCCCCATTAAAATACCAACATTGTATTTTGAAGAACTGGAAAAAATAGTACTTCATTCTGTATGGAATCAGAAAAAAACCCATATAGCCAAGGCTATTCTGAGAAATAAAAACAAACTTGGAGGCATCACCCTACCAGACTTCAGGATATATTACAAGTACACAGTAATCAAAACAACATTGTATTGACACAAAAATAGAGACACAGACATATTGAACAGAATAGAAAAACAAGAAATGAAACCAGTCTCTGCTTACCATCTGATCTTTGATAAGCCAAGCAAAAATCTGCAGTGGGGAAAGAATCCCTATTCAATAAATGGTGCTGAGACAACTGGATATCCACACATAAAAGCCTGAAACTTGACTCACCCATTTCACCACTTACAAAAATTGACCCAAGATGGATAAAAGATTTAAATCTAAGGCATGAAATGGCAAAAATCTTAGAAGACAGGGTGGGAAAACTCTTGATGATGTTGGACTGGGGAAAGATTTTATGACAAAGACTTCAGTGGACATTGCAACAACAGTAAAAATTAACAAAAGGGGACTTAGTTAATCTGAAAGTGTTCTGCATAGCAAAGGACAAAATAAGTAAAGCAAAAAGACAATCTTCAGAATGGGAAAAGATATTTTCAGGTATCAATCTGATAAAGGGTTGATTAACTAGAATCTACAGAGAACTCAAATTAATCAACAGAAAAAGAGTAAACAATCCCATCCACCTCTGGGCAAGAGATATGAACAGAACCTTCTCTAAAGAAGACAGACAAATAGCTGACAAACATTTGAAAAAATGCTTATAGTCTCTAATTATTAGAGAAATGAAAATCAAAGCCACCCTGAAATATCACCTAACCCCAGTGAGAATTGCCCACATCACAACATCTCAAAGCTGCAAATACTGGAATGGATGTGGAGAGAAGGGAACACTTTTACACTGCTGGTGGGACTGCAAACTAATACAACCTTTTTGGAAGGAAGTATGGAGAACCCTCAAAAAACTCAAATTTGACCCCCCATTTGATCCTACAATCCCATTACTGGGCATCACCCAGAAGAAAAAAAAATCATTTTATCAGAAGGACACTTGCACTAGACTGTTTATCACAGTTCAATTTACAATCTCCAAAGTGTGGAAACAACCTAAATGCCCACCAACCCAGGAACAGATTAACAAACTGTGGTATATGTTATACCATGGAATACTATTCAGCCAT